>NW_017673046.1:9026-114600 GCF_001879085.1 Nicotiana attenuata | reverse complement strand
TTGTCATGAAAGTTCAATGCAAACTTTCTTATGTCGTAGACTAATACGTATCGACTTTCGAGTGCATATCAGATTATTGACTACACTTAATGTATTAATCGTATATTATAAAAACAGCTGGAATGATTGGCATCAGTTGTGGCCACAACCTTTTAATATAAAACACATTTCGCAATCACTCCGCCATTTTCAAGCATTTGTATGATATTTATTCATACGTCTATATGATATACAAATTATAACACCTTCATTCATGAAACAAATCCAATTTGCAATAGATTTTGATCATGTTCATCGGTTGGTTCACCTCATTATAGATCAACGTATTAATACATTCGTTCATGAACGATCATGTCCATACAAAAACGTACAAACGTATCTTTCTATGAAAAGTCACAACTTTCAAAGTGACATCATTTCATAAAAGAACTAAACAATATATATTTTCAATAAAGAAAACGATCTTTCGAGAAAGGCACGTGACCAACTTCCGAATTAGTAGTTTCATCAACTAGTCTTCATTAAGTCTAAACAGTTGATGAATTTACCAACTACCATATCAATGGGGTTCAAAAATTATATCATTTAGACATTACGTCTAATATTGGCTTTTGTCATGCATAAGCTAAAAGCCCCCACATTTTAAATATTTCATCAACATATCATCTACATATAATCAAATAATGACTATATGATTTGAAGTATTCTTAACGTAAACACATGTGTTTACACTTATTAATTTTTGAAATCATTTGACAATATTATTTGGTCAAATCTCGCATGTCATTGTTTGCGTGCTTGTCTTAGTCTGTAAAGTGACTTAACAAGTCGACACACTTTCTTTTCTTTTTCAGGAACCACGAACCCTTCAGGTTGTTCCATGTAAATTTCTTCCTCCAAATCTCCATTTAAGAAGGTTTTCTTTAAGTTCATCTGATGGATTTCAAGGCCATACACGGCGGCTAACGCTATTAACACCCGAGTAGATGTAATCCTCGTTACTGGCGAGTATGTATCAAAATAATCAAGACCTTCTCGTTGTCTAAATTATTTGACAATTAATCTTACTTTATATTTGTCAATAGTACCATCAACTTTCATTTCCTTTATGAAAATCCACGTAGAAAGAAAAGGTTTATTTCCTGAAGGAAGATCAACCAATTCCCAAGTATAATTACTTAATATGGATTCTATCTCACTATTGACTGCCTCTTCCAATATTGTGCTTCCGAAGAAGACAATATTTCTTTAAACGTTTGAGGCTCATTTTCCAACAAGAATGTCAGAAAATCCGGTCCAAAGAAAGTAGTTATCCTTTCACGTTTACTACATCTTGGAATTTTCTAATTCAACGTACTTTCCTTTGCTTCTTCCCGATTTCGCTTAGATATTTCACTAGAATACTCACATTCCTTTTTATACGGATAAATATTCTCAAAGAATTCAGCATTATCTGATTCGATAACCGTATTAATATGAATGTCGGGATTTTACGAATTATGAATCAGAAAACAATATGCCTTACTATTTCTTGCATACGGAATCAACAGTTTTCGATCCAATTTTTATCCTTTTGGGTTTAAGAACTTGCACTTTACCCAAATACCCCCCACACTTAGAAATATTTCAAGTTGGGCTTTCTTCTTTTCCATTTTTTATATGGAATGGAATGTGTCTTGTTATGGAGAACGTGATGAGTATTCGGTAAGCTGTAAGCATAGCTTTCCCCCACAAGTTTTGGGTAAACCAAAACTTATCAACTAGGCATTTATCGTCTCCTTTAACGTTCTAATCTTTCTTTTCGCAATTCCATTAGATTGCGCTAAGTAAGGGGCAATCGTTTGGTGAATAATGCTATATTCCAAACATATTTCTTCAAACACCGCCTCTATTACTTTGTAGATCCAACCACATGAACTGTTGTTGTGTCATAACAGAGCCAGAATAAATGGTGAAGTTTTTATTCTTCAAACCAATCTGACACAATCAGAATTAATAAACGGTGAAGTTTTTAATCTTCAAACCGAGTAATATGTGACACAATCAAATTTAATAAACGATGAAGTTTTTAATCTTCAAATCGAATAATAAATTAGAGTAGAAAATTACTAAGATTTTAATCTCCAAAACGAGTATAAAGTCACTTAGACTTTAATTTCCGACAAATGAGTAGAAAGTCACGAAGAATTTAATCTCAACGAACGAGCACAAAATCACGCAGATTTTGATCTCGAAGCAGGAGTAGAAAATCACGAGAATTGTAATTCCCTTTCCAAATGGTTTTCCAACTAAACCATTATAACACTTTAAACAGTTTGACCTCTTTCTCTAATCAAACATATATATGTTAATCTTTACATATATTACATTCATGATCTCAAGAATACTTTCAAGTATCAATGTAAGCCCAATTCATATCGTACAACATTGAAAATAATCTTCCATATAATTTATGCATGTTACCAAATTCTATATCAACTACTAATAGTTTTTCATATGGTCAAAGGAATAACAAATAAACCGCAAATACATATAATTCCGATCCTACTCATGCATACATTCTAAATAAGTAATATGAGATCATCACATAATAAATATCTACCCTAAAATTTATAGAAGTAAGATATCATAAATTATAAAGGATAGAAAATTAAAATTAAATAGAGTAAAGAAAGTAGAACCCGTTATATAGCCAATTTCTCCTCAAGTCACTGCCTTAACTGTTTTGAAATTTTACTTTATCGATTAGAATCAACAATATGAAGTCTTCGGGTACTTCTAACCCCACTTCGAAATTTGTTGTTTAGATGTTGTAGCAATCTCTGTAGTCGTTTCTCCCAATGAAAAAACGTACTGAATTTCGAGGAGGTGCAATCTCTTTTCTTTTGCACCTTTTCACAAATATAGTCCGTTTCTTTTTCCTTTCGTGTCTTGAACATGTGCCAAAGATGGCATTGCCAATTGATAAGCAGAAACAGATTCCAATTTAAAAGCATCACTGAAGTCATGAATTTGTTATTGGATTCAAATGGCTTCTCAGGTGAAAAAGATAGTCATCTATCTGCATTTTCTTTCCACTTCAGACTCATTGTCACGATCCCAACCTCAGTCGTGATGGCGCCAAACACACTGCTAGGCAAGTCCGACCAATTTAACAACCTTAACCCTTTTTATGCAGTTCATGATTCAATTAACACATATAATTACTAAGTCATAATACTGAAACTCTGAAATATAGTTAAAACATGCGGAAAACCCAAGTAGAAATACTACTACTACATAGCCCGAAGAATTCGGTGTCACAAGTCTGAGCCTCTAATACACGGGTGTCAACCTACTACATATTGCTCTAAAGAAATGCGGAAATAAAGCAAATAGGTTAGATGGGAAGATCAGGACTGCGGACGTCATGCAGCTACCTTGATGTTCCCAGATATGATGCTCGGCAGAGAAATCCTCACTCAACCTCAGTGGTTGCACCTAGATCTGCACACAAAGTGCAGGGAGTAATGTGAGTACTTCCAACCCAGAGAGTAATAAACATAAATAAGGGTTGAGAGTAAGAAATCCTGGATAGGCACAATGTAAGCTATAATTACAGCAGTTTAATCCAGATAATATCAATTCAATAAACCAATGAAAACAACGATGCTACAACAGATAAGTAAATGAATGACAATCAATTAAGAAATGCAACAAATAGTACGGTACTCTCTAGTACCCGCTGCGGCGTGCAGCCCGCTCCATTTATTTATCGTCGACGGCGCTCACTGGGGGTGCGCAGACTCCGGGAGGGGCCCCTTACGGCCCAAGCGCAATATCAAGCCATCTCGTAGCATCCATTAGGCCCTAAGCCTCATATCAATATCAATATAATACTGCTGCGGCGCGCAGCCCGATCTCATACTCAGTCCAGAATCATGTAAGCCCCTCGGGCACAATAATATATAAATATTCAGCCCAAACTTCATTACAAATATTATTTAAGTTCCATATTTGAGAAAAAGTAGCTGAGTTTGCAAAACAGTATCAAATACTAGAACTGAGTTCAATTATATGTAAAAATGGTAAGAAACCAGCAAGAGCAATCCCTGAAGGATTCAATAAGTTGGCACGAGGCCAAATTATGACAATTAATCCATTTTTATAAGGATATCGACTAAGCTTCAATCAATTAGGTAGTAATTTTATTAAGCGGGACGGACCAAGTCACAATCCCCGACGGTGCTCTACCCCACGCCCGTTATCCGGCGTGCAAGCCACCTCACATAGCACTACGATGTGCAAATTCGGGGTTTCAAACCCTCAACACAGCATTTACATCTATTACTAACCTCAAGCCGGCCAAAATCCTAGCTCGCTATGCCCTTGCCTCTCAAATCGACCTCCTCACGCGTCGAATCTGACCAAAACCACAACGAATACGTCACATTATGCTATAGGATCAATACCCAATCGAAAATAATCGAAAAACATCAATAATCCCGAAATTGACAAAACCCGAGCCCCGGGCCCACTTCTCGAAACTCAAATTTTTTTACAGAAAAGTGTTCTTCATCTTCTCCCGATTCCGTACATATAAAGAACACCAAAATCGGAGTCCGTTTGACCCCTCAAATCGATCCCTAAAGGTCTCATAATCTCAGGCCCCAAAATCCTATTTTTCTACTGTTTTTCATGAATTAAAGGCTGGGAGTATGGTCTATAATTACCCATAAACGAGTTTTAATAATCAAATCACTTACCTCTGTGATACCCACTGATTTTCTCTCTTAAAAATCGCCTTAGAAGCTTCTTCCCGTTCAAAAATTGGAGGAAAACTCGATCTGCTCATTATAGGTATACTGTTCACGCGTTTTACTGCTCCCAATGGATTCCTTGTGAAATTCTAATGAATTTAGGCTTTTGAATCACTCAATTTGACCTTATAATAAAGGAGATATGTAGGTTTTAAGATTTGCAAATAGTGCAGGTTTTTAATACGCCGTCAGGGGCAATTTCGTCATTAACCTGAAAATCTGGGCAACCTTGGTAAAATGGCCATAAAATCCTCATACGATGTCCAAATTCGACGATTCTTTTTGCTACGGGTCCGTAATTACGATACGGATCTAATGCTTCATTCAAAACAATAATCGGAGCTCATTTGTTCAATATGATATCATTTATGCTTGAAGAAACGATTTCGAAACATAAGAAAAACGAGCACAACGCAGCCCAAACCTATCCGAAACTCACCCGAGCTCCTCGGGACCTCATACGAACATACTAACACGTCACATATGATCATTCAAACTTAGTTGCACTCTCAAAACACCAAAACTAACATCAAAACACCAAACTTACATCGGATTCAAGCCTAAGTTCTTCTAAAACTTCCGAAACACGCATTTGATCAAAAACCCAACCAAATCACCTCCGAATAACCTGAAATTTTGCACACACATCCCAAATCACCTAACGAAGCTACAGCAACTCTCGGAATTCCATTCCGACCCTCGGATCAAAATCTCACCTATCAACCGGAATTCGCCAAAATACTAACTTCGCCAATTCAAGCCAAATTCTACACCGGACCTCCAAAATCACTTCCGATCACACTCCTAAGTCACAAATCATCCTCCGAAGCTAACCGAATCGTCGGAATCCACATCCGAGCCCTCTAACTCATAGGTCAACATCCGGTTGACTTTTCCAAAACAAGCCTTCCTTAAAGAGACTAAGTGTCTCATTTCCTTCCAAAAATCAACCCAATTAAACTCGTTCACACAAGACACTGATAATGAAGCATAACGAAGCAGGAAATGGGGGAAACAGAGTGGTTCTCATGAGACGACGGGTCGGGTCGTCACATCCTCCGCAACTTAAACAAATGCTCGCCCTCGAGCGTACCCAGAGTTGTCCTAGAAGCTAACCAATAGCTGAATGACCTTACCAAGCATATACCCGAGGGTGATCCCACGTCACCCTATCTCGCATAGGTCCGATAACACAACATATCTGAAATTTCACAATCCATCTAGTCCATAAACCATAGAACCACATTGCACTTTCCGAAATCATACACAAGATCAGAACCTCACATCTATACTCAGAATAAGCCCGAACCAGCTGTAATAACCCATACCTGCAACCTCAGGTGCAATCATATGATATACTAAATAACCAAACACTCGAAACGATAACTTCTATTCACAGTAGTTGACCACAACACCTGAATACCGTTAGAAAACCTCTTATCAACTAAGGTCTTATTCCAACACTTTCATATACTGCCAACGATAAATGAAACACGCAATAAACCGTAACTATTTCTCAGATCAACCATTCATGAAGCCACTTCCCTTTTGACTAATACCACAGCAGCTTCCGAGCCGAACCTCGATATTATCCTTCCAACAGGCTGAAATCAAATCCGTTCGTATTCATTAGTGACCCTAACGATCACCTCGAATCCAACAAACCACTCTAGTGATATGACACCTCAATACAGGCCTAATCCACAACTTGCATAATACGTGCACCAATAAGAAACGGTCTGAGCATACTCAAATCATGAAAAATGACTCAAACGTAAGAGTTATACCTCAAGATCATCAGTACCATCACAACACAAGGCTGAGACCCCGTCTCACATCATAGAAATAGAACACCTGAATTTACCCCGAAAGGTCATATCTCCACGCGGCCTCGCTACAATGCGTGATCCTATCCAAACACTGTTACACATGAAACACCTCAAGTCACTATGCTCAAAATCGACAGCCACGCACAATTTGATGTCTGGAACCAAAGCAATTCATTACACCCACGGTGAAACAAATAACATACGCCACGCAACCCGATAGGTCATAACCAATACTCTATTTACCGAGAAACACCCAATTACTCTTCCGGCTCGACTTTCACTATGAATCCCCAATAGAACCGCACAACATGTGCCCATAACCAACAAATCATAACGCCTCACAACACCGAAAAGCAACTCATAGCTCTCCTCAGATGACTAACAAGCTCAATAACGATCGAATCAACCTATCCCTCAATAATACAATTCGGGGCCAACCAAGCCCACTCAAGCTAAACACGTATCCACATCGGCCTAGCAACAAACTCATTACCAAGAAAGCCTGAAGCTGCTCCTTCCACTACCATAACTCATGTCAGAGCCGTACGATGCGGTGCCCGGCACCAAATCAATATTAAAATCCACAACCTCGCCCGGCGACATGCCCGACCACAAGAAACGCATCCGAAAAGTCCCTTAACACCAGAACGGAACCAATGGTAGGAACCTCTGCATTGACATCCATCACGAAGGCCCAATTAAGAAAAGCAATCCTTCCCAGCCGTCCGCTGGGTCTTTGAAATATAAACCACTCTACAAGAACATAATCCAATGTACCTCGCCACTCTACCCGTGGCATTTCCGGCATAGCCCGTAGCGCAATAGTTCAGCATCACCTAACACTAAGACAACCTGTCTGAATTTCAACATCACAGCCAAAATCTAACATACCAGCAAATAAAGATCCACTCGAGCCTCCAAATCGCGATTGCCGCTAAACGGTGCCGAATACACACGATCCACAACCACGACATAGCCTGTACATGAGAACTCCTAGTCTCCAACTCCATAAAGCACACAAATCATCATACCTGATCCCAATTTTTGCCGTCCGAACGCATACCACACCTTAAATACCCTATCACTCCATGATAGATACTTTAATATTTCCTGTGCCACCAAGCAAACCCGAATACCACCAGTTGATCCAACAAGAAAATGACGCAATACTACCGAAGTATCATCAGTTTAATCACATTACCCTTTTCCTGGGACATATACTCTCGTCAATTCGCTTCCAATTAGCAGCATCATTTCCTTGATTATCCGAGGCTACCCGTTGCCTAAGAGTTTTATGAATTTCTTTTCAGAACTGAACTGAAACCTCGTACACGCAAATCTCGATCCTCCACAACATACCGCATATACCATACCATCCAAGGATAGCAGGAAAACTTTTATCTCCCTTCCGAGCCACAGACATCTATGCACTCAACTAGTCAAGAACTTCCATTGCTCCCATCTAGAAGAAAAATCATTGCACATTCCATGTCTCTCATATTCGTAGAAAATGCACCTCTTCAACCACGGTAGAAATCAACAAGAACTCTCTCAATTCTGTTTGCATAAATTAAACTGCCAGGACAGAATCCTTCTAACTCGACCAAGCTAAGCAAGCCATCAAAACCCAAGAGCATTGCTGCAAAATACTTGTAACGGCTCATTACCTCGAACACATACGAAGAATTAATCATATCCTTACCATACCGATTCGGTCTACTATCAAGCTATTCCATCTATCTAATTTCCCTTCTGATTCATCATCAACTTGATATTCCCCCTTGCTGTAGCACCACAGTGCCTCAACCCAGGCTCACTACACGAGACCCAAGCACAAGACCACACTGTTTAAGACCCATAAGCCACTGAATCCTCTCTCAAATATTCCCAGAAACACCACATTCCAAAATACTTTACTCTGAAGAACTTCCTGCGAATCTAAATCTGTTACCTTTTTACTTTCCAGATACTGATATATGGAATCCCATAATTAACATAAAAATACCACAAGTCTTGACCTTTTCCAATGAAAACACAGTCTCTAACCACATACACAACCTTAAGACACCTGATTGTTACATGTAGATTCTTGAACACATTAAAACCATTCTCGAGAGTCATTTACTTCTTATTCAAACTGCAATTCACCTGATCAAACGAACATAACCACCCGTGCCTCATTAGCACTCTGACACCGCAGGATATGACCTCATCCCAATACAAACAAACATCTTCCTGCTCCATGCACCGAGCATTCTTTACCAGAACAGCTTAAGACATCCTGTGATTCTCACACATCTACGAGGCACCATATAACCTTTGTCAAATTTTGCTTCACTCATGCCATCCTCGGCTCAATTTCCGCAACCAGAACTGATTCGCCAGCATGCCTCAAACCGGAACCAACATAGCACATAACCGTACAATTAGCTAATCAATAGCAAACTCCCCAACTTGGCTCGAAGTCATAGATCAAAACACTCCCAACAACTCATAACGCACATACTCCATTGTTGCCTTAATACCATAGTGAGATTAAACTCAATCATTCATAAGCTTGTGGAAACACAAATCATCTAGAATTTTTTTTAACTCTTCTGCAAATCTCGCATTCACTCACACAACAGTTAAGCCCACTCTCTAGGCGATCTAATTTAGATGTCAACACATCTTCTTCACTTGTAAATGAGATCTTCTAATATATAACATAAGGATCACACAACTTTAGAACACTCCGCAGGAGATGACCCACCTGCTTTACCTCCAACTACCATTTCTGTATATCTTCCACCGTCCTAAACTGTACGCAGTCGCTTGTCTTCCTTAGTCTGAACTCATACCTCAACATAAAATTTTTACTTCACTCTCAACTGGAAACATGAAAAGATTTTTTTCACGCGCCCATAACTCGGGCTATACCTCGAATCGCAATGGAATTCAAACACCTAACAGTTCTTCTATCATCCAGTAGGCCTTCCTCATCACCTCAAAGTCCATAGATGCACCTTGCAACACTAACATACTCACCACGTAGCTAACCAGTCATCACTCCCACTAATAGGGGCAATGTCGAACATATAAGTTTGAAACACTTGCTCACACAATCAGCACCTCGGTGCTCAAGCCATAGGAAAAGATCCGGCCTCAAGTCCTCCAGACTGGCCCAACATAAACTCACAGAGATTACATCTCGCCTCTCGATTGGGAAATCACAAGCCATCAAGGCACATCTGATACTGAGCGGTCATGCGCGCGTACGAACACGTGGAAGGAATTTCAAGAGTTTCTTTTCAAGCTGAATCAAGGACGCACGATAGGAATTCAAGAATGTGAAGTTTTCCTAAATGTTCTACAGCCTCTCGAGGATAAGTACAGACGTCTTCGTATCGATCCACGAGACTCTACTAAACCGGCTCATGACTCATGAGACCAAGTAACCTAGGCTCTGATACCAACTTGTCACGACCCCAACCCCGGTCGTGATGGCGCCCAACACACTGCTAGGTAAGCCCGACCAATTTAACAACCTTAACCCTTTTTATGCCGTTCATGATTCAATTAACACAAATAATTACTAAGTCATAATACTGAAACTCTGAAATATAGTTAAAACATGCGAAAAACCCAAGTAGAAATACTACTACTACACAACCCGAAGAATCCGGTGTCACAAGTCTGAGCCTCTAATACACGGGTGTCAACCTACTACATATTGCTCTAAAGAAATGCGAAAATAAGGCAAATAGGTTAGATGGGAAGATCAGGACTGCGGACGTCATGCAGCTACCTTGATGCTCCAGATATGATGCTCGGCAGAGAAATCCTCACTCAGCCTCAGTGGGTGCACCTAGATCTGCACACAAGGTGCAGGGAGTAATGTGAGTACTTCCAACCCAGAGAGTAATAAACATAAATAAAGGCTGAGAGTAAGAAATCCTGGATAGGCACAATATAAGGTATTATTACAGCAGTCTAAACCAGATAATATCAAATCAGTAAACCAATGAAAGACAATAATGCTATAACAGGTAAGTAAACGAATGCCAATCAAATAAGAAATGCAACCCGTAATACGGTACTCTCTAATACCCGCTGCGGCGTGCAGCCCGCTCCATTTATTTATCGTCGACGGCGCTCACTGGGGGTGTGCAGACTCCGGGAGGGGCCCCATACGGCCCAAGTGCAATATCAAGCCACCTCGTGGCATCCATTAGGCCCTAAGCCTCATATCAATATCAATATAATACTGCTGCGGCGTGCAGCCCGATCCCTTACTCAGTCCAGAATCAGATAAGCCCCTCGGGCACAATAGCATATAAAATATTCAGCCCAAACTTCATTAGAAATATTATTTAAGTTCCATGTTTTGAGAAAAAGTGGCTAAGTTTGCAAAACAGTATTAAATACTAGGACTGAGTTCAATTATCTGTAAATATGGTAAGAAACCAATAAAAACAATCCCTGAAGGATTCAAGCAGTTGTCACGAAGCCCAATTATGATCATTAATCCATTTTTACAAGGATATATACTAAGCTTCAATCAATTAGGTAGTAATTTTATTAATCGGGACGGACCAAGTCACGATCCCCGACGGTGCTCTACCCCACGCCCGTTATCCGGCGTGCAAGTCACTTCAACATAGCAATACAATGTGCAAATTCGGGGTTTCAAACCCTCAACACAGCATTTACATCTATTACTAACCTCAAGCCGGCCAAAATCCTAGCTCGCTATGCCCTTGCCTCTCAAATCAACCTCCTCGCGCGTCGAATCTAACCAAAACCACAACAAATACGTCACATTATGCTATAGGACCAATACCCAATCGAAAATAATCGAAAAACATCAATAATCCCGAAATTGACAAAACCTGAGCCTCTGGCCCCCTTCTCAAAACTCAGAAATATTTATAGAAAAGTGTTCTTCATCTTCTCCCGATTCCGTACATAGAAAGAACACAAAAATCGGAGTCCGTTTGACCATTCAAATCGACCCCTAAAGGTCTCATAATCTCAGGCCCCAAAATCCTATTTTCTACTGTTTTTCATGAATTAAAGGCTGGGATTATGGTCTATAATCACCCATAAACGACTTCTAAAAATCAAATCACTTACCTCTGTGATACCCACTGATTTTCTCTCTTAAAAATCGCCTCAGAAGCTTCTTCCCGTTCAAAAATTAGAAGAAAACTCGACCTGCTTATTATAGGTATACTGCTCACGCGTTTTACTGCTCCCAATGGATTCCTTGTGAAATTCTAATGAATTTAGGCTTTTGAATCACTCAATTTGACCTTATAATGTAGGAGATATGTAGGTTTTAAGATTTGCAAATAGTGCAGGGTTTTAATATGCCGTCAGGGGCGATTTCGTCATTAACCTGAAAATCTGGGCAACCTTGGTAAGATGGCCATAAAATCCTCATACGATGTCCAAATTCGACGATTCTTTTTGCTACGGGTCCGTAATTACGATATCATTTATGCTTGAAGAAACGACGTCGAAGCATAAGAAAAACGAGCACAACGCAGCCCAAACCTATCCGAAACTCACCCGAGCTCCTCGGGACCGCATACGAACATACTAACACGTCACATATGATAATTCAAACTTAGTTGCACTCTCAAAATACCAAAACTAACATCAAAACACCAAACTTACATCGGATTGAAGCCTAAGTTCTTCTAAAACTTCTGAAACACGCATTTGATCAAAAACCCAACCAAATCACCTCCGAATAACCTGAAATTTTGCAAACACATCCCAAATCACCTAACGAAGCTACAGCAACTCTCGAAATTCCATTCCGACCCTCGGATCAAAATCTCACCTATCAACCGGAATTCGCCAAAATACTAACTTCGCCAATTCAAGCCAAATTTTGCACCGGACCTCCAAAATCACTTCCGATCACACTCCTAAGTCAAAACCCCGACGCTAACCGAATCATCGGAATCCACATTCGAGCCCTCTAACTCATAGGTCAACATCCGATTGACTTTTCCAAAACAAGCCTTCCTTAAAGAGACTAAGTGTCTCATTTCCTTCCAAAAATCAACCCAATTCAACTCGTTCACACAAGACATTGATAATGAAGCATAACAAAGCAGGAAATGGGAGAAACGGAGCGGTTCTCATGAGACAACGGGTCGGGTCGTCACAGTAGACATGGAGATGATCATCACGCGATAACACCATGCGTACGATTGGCTACCGGTGTTGTGTGGATGATCCATGTATTTTACAAACCTAGGACCCCCTTCCTTTATGTAATTATTTTAGATTGACAATTTTCAGTTCTTTAAAATTCTGTATTTTGTTTCGGTCATCAAAATTTCCCCTTTAATTTTTGCATTGTCCTCTTTTCTAAATAAAATTTTTTGCTCATCCACTTCTGTATCTGATTGTTTATATTCATTATTTGGTCCCTTTTTCTGCACTTAGACATTCTTTCAAACAACTAGGAAATCACCTAGTCCCTAATTTCAGCATGCTTAGTAACCATTATACATATCTACTCGAGGTTCTTATGTGAAATTGTCTTGCATGCTTACTTGTTTTAAAGTCACAATTGTAGCATGGCTGGGAACCACACTAGTGGATCTTGAGGGGTGCCTAACACCTTTCCCTCGAGATAATTTCTAGCCCTTACCCAAACTATGGTTTTCCAACTCAAACCCTTCTTAGTGTCCTAATGCACTAAATCATTAGGTGGCGATTCTTCAAACTCCAAAACCCAATTCCAAAAAGGGTAAAGAGTTGTCCGCCCAAATGTCGTAAACCCGATTTTGTCTTTTAAACGGAAAAGGGGGCATTCGACACATGAATTGAGGGAATTAAACAAACACGACCAAATTGAACATATTAGGCAAACAGTTGACCAAATCACAGAATTTAAAAGCCAGCTCAATGCAAACTTAAGAAAACAGGTTCAACACTTAGCACAAAAATCACATGCTAAAAAGAGGATGATAAGAGCATGTTGGCAGGATTGACTGGGGTTATTATTACATGACAGGTTGAAACATGATTGGGAATTATGCTAGGCAACATTGCGCTAAACCACATAATCACAGAAAGGAGAGGGCCTCATGTTAGCTTTGGGGAAGGATCACAGATGCATATGCCAAAACATGTTACAAAGATTCTGAATAGCATGAAAGGCACATAAATAGCAGATAAGCATTCAAGCATTGTTATAGAGGTCTAATTAACAGAATATGATTCAGTTTGTGCCAAAGGTTTAGCCTAGCACCTTAAAGTAACAGTTCAAACATGTTGAGATAACTGTTCTAAATCTTAAACAAATACTAAAGGGGTATGGGATCAAATGAGCATGTTGAGGGCCATAATGACTAACACCGAAAGTCTCAACACAGACTACTGCAGGGATTCAGGGGCAGAGGGGGTAGGTGAATAAACATGTTCATAGGAATTCAAGAGTCAATACACTAACTGAATAGGCCCTAAAGAAGTTCAGATTACCCAATTAGGCATAGATAGTCTTAAAACTAGTAGCATTAAGACTGAGTAGATGCAAGAGTTAGAAGAGTGATGCTTTAATAGTAAACCAGGAACATGTTAAAACCAGAGATTTAGAGATGAGTACATATAAGGATGAAATTGTGAGAGTTAAGTGACTCACCAGTTAAACAAGAAATGCTAGAAAAGAACAAAAACAACAGTGTTCTGAATCGTCAATGAAAAGTAAGAACCCAGACTTGGCTTTCAGCCGGCCAAGACCACAATATATAATGAAATAATAGAGTAAAGCTTTAGATCTAGTGAGGTTATAATGATTTTCTAGTCTGTCTAAAGGAGAATGGGGAAGGGGTTTATATAGTGGCAGAGATTAACACATAAACATGGAAAATCATCAGTGAAACACTAGAAAGGAAAACAATCAAAATCAGTAAGGAAGAGAGGAAATTCCAGAACCCTAATTTAGGTATAGTCACAAATTGACGGAAATAAAAATAACATGCTGCATAGAATGAGATAAACATAGACATAGATCTATTCAAAATTAGAAAATCGAGTCAGATTTGGTCTGATTTTAAAAAGGCCTGAGACCCTAATTTAGGGTAAGTAAGAAAAGTCGACAGAAATAGACAGATTTACACATAATAGGGTGAATATAGACCAAATAATACTTAAAATCGAAGGCTTGAACAAATTTTGGTTTGAATCAAGGAAGATCTGTAAACCCTAACCTTAGGGTTAAGTATGAATCAGCAAGATACGAACAAACCGGACTCACACGGTGCAAAATAAGCGTGTGTGGACTAAATATCGTCCAGATTCAAGAGACGAAAGTCAAACAGGACATAATCAGAGTAAGAATACTTGCCATGTTTAGGCAAGTACTAGGTAATACCGTAGAGAATCACCCAATAATGGAAACATATCGAAATGGTAAGTGAATGGAAGAAAATCCCATTAGAAATGGGATTAAGGGAGAATTTTGGTGAGGCGATGGGCTAGGGTTCTTGAGAGATGAGAGACGAGAGTGTTCTAGGGAGGCGAGGGGTGTATGATGATTAGGATTAGGAGTTTGGTTAGGTTAAAAGGGGCAAATGTAACGTGGATCGTTGATCTTAGAGATCAACGGTCCTGATTTTAAAGAGTCCTGGGTCAGGGAAAAAATGGGTATGGGACTGGGCTAATGGGTTTTGGGCCTAGGGTATTGGGTTGGTGTATTGGGTAGTTTTAGGTCCCAATTTGGTTAGGAATTTAGGCTAGTTTTTAAATACCCAATTTTAACAAATAAATAATTTATAAAAATAATAAAAAAATAAAGAAAATATCATTTGTGCACTAAAATGATTTAAAATATTTACTTAATCATTTTAGAAATAAAAAAAATCATTGTCTGCATAAATAATGTAATTATACATTAATATGGGCTATTATTGCAAAGATATGCAATTTATCCTTAAAAAATACAAATGTAATTATAAAAATGCACTGAAAAATATTTAAATACTATGTTGGCATAAATGGTAAATTTAGATGATTAAATCATCATAATAAATATATGAAGGATAATTATTGGATATTTATATGATAAAATGCAGAAAAAAATTGATTTAAAGCCTTTAAAAATTATGAAAAATATTTGTGTATGCTTATAAATCAAATGATGATGCATATGCACTATATATATATATATATATATATATATATATATTGGTGAAGCGGAGTCGAGTGGCGTTTCTTTCACTATGTTCTGGCTTAGAGGAGCAACCTATCAGTGGTGGCGTGCTTATGAGTTGGGCAGTCTGGATGAGGCAGCTTCACTTACTTGGACTTAGTTCTCGGATATGTTATTGAGGGAGTATGTAACCTAGAGTCTCAGAGATGCATGGTGCGTCGAGTTTGAGCATTTGTGCCAGGGTGCTATGTCAGAGTATGCGCTTCGTTTCAGTGATTTGGCTAGGAATGCACCAGCCTTGGTTGCTACAATTTGAGTGAGGGTACGTCGGTTTATTGAGGGGCTTCACCCCAATATCAAGCTTAGCATGGCCCGGGTTTGGAGATGGATATTTCGCACCAGCAGGTTGTGAGTATTACTAAGAGAGTGGATGGTATGCTTGCTCGGAAGAGAGAGGAGAGGGAGGCCAGGAGGTCTCGAGAGTCTAGTACTTATAGTGGTGCTCGTGCCCCAGCTACAGTTCATCATGGTAGGGGCTACGTGAGTCGCCTTGTTCATTCAGCACTTCAAGCCGCCAGTGGTATTTCGGCTACTCCTAAGCCCTAGGAGCCTTATTATGCACTGCCAGTATCTAGTACACCTCCCGTACGGGGTGCTTTCAGCGGTCAGTCTAGTAGATCTGGCCCGAGCCAGCCATGCCCTCTGAGATCTTGTTTTGAGTGTGGCGACACTTGCCATATGGTGAGGGATTGCCCTAGACTTAGGAGGGTGAACCTCCACAGACTTCTCAGGCATCGCGTTCTCCACCAGGTCCTCAAGCTTTGATTACAGCACCAACTACCACTCCACTTGCTCAGCCAGCTCGAGGTGGAGGTCAGGCAGGTAGAGGTCGCCTTAAAGGGGGAGGCCAGGCCAGATATTATTCCCTTCCTGCTCGTATAGAGGTAGTTGCATCCGACTCTATCATTACAGGTATTGTTCCAGTTTGTCATAAAGATGCATCGATTTTATTTAATCCAGGCTCCACCTATTCCTATGTGTCCTCTTATTTTGCCCCGTATTTGGGCATATCCCGTGATTCTTTGAGTAATCTTGTTTATTTGTTTACACCTAAGGGAGATTCTTTTGTTGTTGACCGTGTGTATCGGTCGTATTTGGTTGTTCTTAGTGGTTTTGAGACTTGAGCTGATTTATTATTCCTTAGTTTGGTAGATTTTGATATTATTTTGGGCATGGACTGGTTGTCGCCCCATTATGCTATTCTTGATTGTCACTCCAAGACCGTGACGCTGGCTATGCCAGGCTTACCGTGATTGGAGTGGATAGGTACCTTAGATTATACTTCCAGTAGAGTTCTTTCATTTCTTAAAGCTCAATAAATGGCTGACAAGGGGTGTGACACATATCTAGCTTATGTGAGAGATGTCAGTATTGATACCCCTACAGTTGAGTCAGTCCTAGTATTGAGGGATTATCCAGCAGTATTTCCAGCCGATCTTCCAGGCATGCCGCCCGATAGAGATATCGACTTTGGTATTAATTTGTTTCCGGGTACTCAACCCATCTCTATTCCTCCATATCGCATTGGCTCTTTGGGGTGCCCCAGTCTTGTTTATGAAGAAGAATGATGGTTCCATGCGTATGTGCATTGATTATCGCCAGTTGAACAAAGTTACAGTGAAGAACAGGTATTCATTGCCTCGTATTGATGACCTAT
Source organism: Nicotiana attenuata (assembly GCF_001879085.1). Lineage (NCBI taxonomy): Eukaryota > Viridiplantae > Streptophyta > Magnoliopsida > Solanales > Solanaceae > Nicotiana > Nicotiana attenuata. Next base: position 97,101 of record NW_017673046.1, on the reverse strand, counting down.
TTGATTAGTTATAGGGTGCCAGAGTGTTTTCCAAGATTGACTTACGTTCAGGCTATCATCAGTTGAAGATTTGGGAGCCAGATATCTCGAAGACTGCTTTCAGGACTCGGTATGGTCACCACGAGTTCCTTGTGATGTCATTTAGGCTGACCAACGCCCCAGCAACATTCATGAATTTGGTGTACGGTGTATTTCGACCCTATATTAACTCTTTCGTCTTTGTGTTTATTGACGACATTTTGGTATACTCTCGGAGTCGGGAGAATCATGAGCAACACCTGAGGACTGTGCTTCAGACCTTGAGAGAAAAGAGTTATATGCAAAATTCTTAAAGTGTGAGTTTTGGCTAGATTCAATGGCATTTCTGGGTCACGTAGTGTCGAGTGAGGGGATCAAGGTGGAAGCAGTACAGTGTTGGCCTAGACCTTCCTCATCTATGGAGATCTAGAGTTTTCTTGGTTTGGCGGGGTATTACCGTTGATTTGTAGAGGGTTTCTCATCTATTGCAGCACCTATGACCAGGCTGACCCAGAAAGTTGCTCTGTTCAGATGGACATAAAAGTGTGAGGAGAGCTTTCAAGAGCTTAAGACAGCTTTGACTACAACCCCAATATTCGTATTACCTACAAGTTCAGGGTCTTATGCTGTATATTATGATACGTCGGGGATTGGTCTCAGCACGGTGTTGATGCAGGACGCTAAGGTGATTGCCTACGCGTCTAGACAGCTGAAGGTGCATGAAAAGAACCATCATGTCCACGACCTTGAGTTAGGAGCTATTGTTCATGACTTAAAGATTTGGCAGCACTATTTGTACGGTGTCCCTTATGAGATCTACACCGATCATCGGAGTATACAATATCTGTTCAAGTAGAAGGATCTTAAATTGCGTCAGTAGAGGTGGTTAAAGCTGCCTAAGGATTATGATATCACTATTCTATACCTTCCCGAGAAGGCCAATGTGGTGGCCGACGCCTTGAGTTGTAGGGCGGAGAGTTTTGGGGATCTTAGCATATCTACCTGCAGCAGAGAGGCCATTGGCATTGGATGTTCAGATCTTAGCCAACCAGTTTGTTAGATTGGCTATTTTTTAGCCGAGTTGACTTTTGGCTTGTGTGGTCTCCCATTCTTCTCTTTATGATTATATCAAGGAGCATCAATATGATGACCCCCATCTGCTTGTCCTTAAGAACACGGTTCAGCACGGTAATGTCAAGGAGATCACTATTGGAGATGATGGATCATTGAGGATGCAGGGCAGGCTATGTGTGCCCAATGTAGATGGTTTGCGTGATTTGATCCTCCAGAAGGCTCACAGTTCGCGATGCTCCATTCATCTGGGTGCTGCGAAGATGTATCAGGACTTGAGGCTGCATTATTGGTGGAGGAGAATGAAGAAGGACATAGTGGAATATGTAGCCTGGTGTCTAAATTTCCAGCAGATGAAATATGAGCATCAGCAGCCAGGTGGATTACTTCAGACGTTTGAGATACCAGAGTGGATATGGGAGCGGATCACTATGGATTTCGTTGTTGGGCTTCAATGGACTCAGCGAAAGTTTGACGCAGTTTGGGTGATTGTGGATATGCTAATCAAATCAGCTCATTTCATTCCTATGATGACTACTTATTCTTCCGAGCAGCTGGCTCGAGTTTATATTCGTGAGATTGTCAGGCTTCATGGCGTGCCAGTATCTATCATCTCTGACCGGGGTATGCAGTTTATATCGTGGTTTTGGTGGGCCGTACAACATGAGTTAGGTACTCGGGTTGATTTGAGCACAACCTTTCACCCTCAGATGGACGGACAATCCGAGCGCACTATTCAGACACTAGAGGATATGCTCCATACGTGTGTTATGGAGTGTGGAGGTTCTTGGGATCAGTTCTCTCCACTTACGGAGTTTGCCTACAATAATCGTTATTTGGAGGAAAGGCAACACTCATTACTAGTGTGTTGCAAAGTATGCCAGTCCACATGTTATCAGTCCTGCATCCACCAAAAAATGTCCTGGAGCATCTTCATAAGGTTTTTGCTAGATTCTTTTGGAGCACAAAAGAAGAAGGGAGAAGTAGACATTGGGCCTCATGGCAAAATCTTTGCCTTCCTAAAGAGGAAGGGGGGCTAGGTTTTAGGTCCTTACATGATGTGTCGAGGGCATTGTTTGCTAAACTATGGTGGAGGTTTAGGACCATAAAATCTTTATGGTCTAATTTCACGTGGAATAAGTATTGCAAGAAGTAGATACCAATGGTGGTGCAGTTTAGAAAGGGATCTAATGTTTGGAGAAAAATGCTGAATGCTAGGGAAGAAGTAGAACATGAGATTCTATGGGAATTGAAGAGTAAAACAACTAATATTTGGCATGAAAATTAGACTGGATTGGGTGCACCTTTTCATGTATTACCTGAAGACTTTCCCATCAATGAAGATCTTCAGGATGTGGCAGAATTACGACAAGGTGAAACATGGGATGATCAACTGCTAGATCAATCCTTCAATGAGGAAATTGCAGAACATATAAGGCCAAATGTACATCATGAAGGTAGTGAGGAATACTGGGATAAGCCATACTGGATGCCAACTCCTTAGGCAAGTTCAGTGTTAGCAGTGCTTGGCAAATATTAAGGCATAGAGCTGATCCTAATTAGGAATTCAAGTTAATGTGGATTAAAGGCTTACCATTTAAGATATCCTTCTTCTTGTGGAGATTGTGGAGGAAGAAAATAGCCACTGATGACATATGGAGGAGGCAAGGGCAGATGGTGATGTCTAGGTGTTGGTGTTGTCAGCAGCCCCAAGAGGAATCTATTTAGCATATATTTATCACAAGTCCTACTGCCTCTAAAGTATGGAAATTATTCATGGGGGCTGCTGGAATTACTGTACCATTGATTCAATTGAAGCAGGTTATAAGGCATTGGTGGTATGCTCAATGTTGTCCAAAGCTAAAGCCATTGTTTCAAGCAGTACCGGCTATCAGATGGGGCCAACTTGGTTCGATGACGAATTCCAAGTGCTTGACATATCAGCTACATTCAATCTTCTATTGGGTCGACCTTGGATACATGCCGCTAGAGCTGTGGCTTCCACGCTGCACCAGGCCGTGAAGTTCGAGTGGAACCACTAGGAGGTAGTCATTCACGGAGATGGGAGTAACCCCATTTATGCCAGTCAAACTATCCCGGTCATCGAGAATAGAAGAAGGCTAGGTGGAGAAACTTATCACCACATTGAGCATGTCAATGCAGTTGAGAAGGATAAATGGTGGAGTAACAAAATAGAAAGCATACTAGCGTTGTCTGGGTACGAACCTGGCAAAGGGCTTGGGAAGGAACTCCAGGGCATTACCAAGCCGGTATAGTTGAAACGTCATGGCACAACTTTTGGGCTGGGATACCCATATACCTGCCAGGAGTACAATGATTGGTCGCCATCATGGCATGGTCCTTATTACCCTCTCGAGCAACCGGTCCCACATCTGGGTCAGACTTTTCACCAGGCTGATAATGGGGAACTACAGAGGAAGAAGCTTTAGCTGGGCTGAGGAATTTGTTCTTAGAGGAAGAGGATATGGATTGCAGTGCAATAATTAAGGAGGAGGAGGTAGAAGGCCTCACCATTCAGACTGTGGAGAAGGGAGTTGTTCATAGGAATTGGACTGCCACACCATCCAGGGCCGGCCGAGTCCCTAGGTAGCTTGGCATTTAGCCTAATTTATTTCTTTAGCCATGCTAGGCATTTCAGATATTTTCAGTAATTTTGTTTTAAAGACGCATTTTAGTTTCAAAATAATTGCTCGATTCATCGAGCCGTACTTGTTTTGGATATTTTCAAAATTTACTCAATGCATTTCTATTTATTATTCATTATTATCTTGCACATTTTCTTTTTACAGTGTTATTATTACTTTTCCTGATGAACCGATGACTGTGACATGTAATGAGACAACGCAACATAAGGATAGTGACTCAGAAGAAGAGGATGAAATACCTGAGGAAATTGTCAGGGAGGTGTAGAACTTTGAGAACAAACCTAAATCCGACCTGGACGAAACCGAAGCAATCAATTTGGGAGACGCCGAAACCGTCAAGGAGACTCGCATAAGCATTCAGTTATCACCGTCAGAGAAGGAAGAATACATTCGTTTTCCTGAAGAAATATAAGGATATCTTTGCATGGTCATATGATGACAGGTCTGGTCTGAGCACATCCATAGTAGCTTACAAGTTGCCTACCAATCCAATGTGTCCGCCAGTAAAGCAGAAACTCAGAAAGTTCAAACCAAACATGAGCCCGAAAATCGAGGAAGTCACTAAGCATATCAAAGCTAAGGTTCTCAAGGTAGTTAAGTACCCAACCTGGCTAGCCAACATTGTACCAGTTACGAAGAAAGATGGGAAAGTCAGAGTGTGTGTTGACAATCGAGATTTAAACAAAGCAAGTCCCAAGGACGACTTTCCACTGCCAAATATACACGTCCTGATCGACAATTGAGCCAAGCATGAACACCAATCCTTCGTAGATTGCTTCGCGGGTTATCACCAAATCTGGATGGATGAAGAACACGAAGAGAAAACAGCTTTCATCACACCGTGGGGAGTATACTGCTACAAGATGATGTCATTCCGTCTAAAGAATGCTGGAGCTACTTACATGAGAGCCATGATAACCATCTTCCATGATATGTTACACAAGGAAATAGAGGTGTATATTGACGATGTCATCATCAAATCCAAGAGGGCCGCGGATCACATAGTGGATTTGAGAAAAAAATTTGGCAGGCTAAGGAGGTACAATCTGAAATTGAACCCCGCAAAATGTGCATTCCGAGTTCCCACAGGAAAGCTGCTGGGATTCATTGTCAGTCGCCGAGGAATCGAGTTGGACCCGTCCAAAGTTAAGGCTATTCAAGAGTTACCACCACCAAAGAGCAAGAAGGACGTGATGAGCTTTCTAGGATGCCTCAACTACATCAGTCGCTTCATAGCACAGTCCACAGTTATATGTGAACCCATCTTCAAAATGTTGAGGAAAGACACTGAGACGAGTTGGACCAAAGATTGTCAGAAGGCTTTTGACAAAATCAAGGAATACCAGTCCACACCGCCAGTCTTGGTCCCGCCGGAACTTGGAAGATCGTTGCTGCTCTATCTATCTGTATTAGATGGAGCTTTCGGATATGTTTTGGGACAACATGATGAAATAGAAAGAAGGGAGCGAGCCATATACTACTTGAGCAAGAAGTTCACACCTTATGAAGCACGATACTCTCTATTGGAACGCACTTGCTGCGCTTTGACCTGGACAGCTCAGAAATTGCGGCATTACTTCTATGCCTATACCACATATCTCATATCCAGGATGGACCCTTTCAAGTACATCTTTCAAAAGCCCATGCCAACCAGGAAGTTAGCCAAGTGGCAGATATTGTTAAGTGAGTTTGATATCGTCTATGTAACTCAGAAGGCGGTTAATGGACAAGCATTGGCAGACCATCTTGCTGAAAATCCTGTGGGAGGAGAATACGAACCACTAAAAACGTGTTTTCCTGACGAAGAAGTGTCATTCGTAGGAGACAACTTTGCTGAAGCATACGATAGGTGGAGGATGTTCTTCGATGGGGCTGCAAACTTCAAGGGAGTGGGCATCGGAGCAGTTTTGGTATCAGAAACTGGTCAACATTACCCTGTATGTGCGAAGCTTAGGTTTCCATGCACCATTAATATGGAAGAATACGAAGCTTGCATCATGGGGCTCAATTTGGCCATCGATATGAATATACAAGAGTTGCTGGTAATTGGTGATTCGGATCTTCTGGTACACCAGGTTCAAGGAGAATGGGCTACGAAAAACACCAAGATACTGCTATACTTGTATCATGTGCAGGAATTAATGAAGAGATTCACAAAGATAGAATTCAAACATGTGCCCAGAATTCAAAATGAGTTCGCAGACGCACTGGCCACTTATCAAAAAAATAATGATACAACATCCAGACAAGAATTTCATCGATCCCAGCACGGTGAAAATCCATAACCAGCCGACTTACTGTGCTCACGTTGAAGAAGAAACGGATGGAAAACCTTGGTTCCACAAAATCAAAGAATATTTGGCGAAGGGAGAATATCCAGAACAGGAAAACCATATTTAGAAACGCACTCTGCAGAGGCTATCCAATCATTTCTTCCAAAGCGGAGGGACCCTGTATAGAAGAACTCCTGATCTGGGGTTGTTAAGGTGTGTTGCCGCAAATGAGGCTTCCAGATTGCTCGAGGAGATACATGCCGGAACTTGTGGACCACATATGAATGGTTTTGTCCTGGCCAAGAAAATACCCAGAGCTGGATACTTTTGGATGACCATGGAAACGGATTGCATCTGGTACGTATAGAAATGCCACTAGTGCCAGGTGCATGGAGACATGAGAAAGGTACCACCAAACGAGCTCAATGCAACAAGTGCACCTTGGCCTTTTGCTTCCTTGGGAATAGATGTCATCGGTCTGATCGAGCCCACCGCTTCAAACGGGCATAGGTTCATTTTAGTAGCCATTGACTACTTCACAAAATGGGTTGAGGCTGCATCCTACAAGGCTGTAACCAGAAAGTCATCGCAGACTTTGTCAAGGATCGTATTGTTTGCCAATTTGGAGTTCCCGAGTCCATTATCACTAATATGCCTCCAATCTCAACATTGACCTGATGAAAGCCATGTGTGAAAACTTCAAAATCAAGCACAAAAACTCTACGGCATATAGGCCTCAAATGAATGGAGCTGTGCAAGCTGCCAACAAAAACATCAAGAAGATACTAAGAAAGATGGTAGAAAATCACAAACAATGGCACGAGAAGTTACCCTTTGCCCTATTGGGGTACCGCACTACGGTCCGCACATCAACCGGGGCAACCCCCTATTTACTGGTTTATGGTACCGAAGCTGTCATTCCAGCCGAGGTGGAAATTCCCTCTTTAAGGATCATACAGGAAGCCAAACTCAGTGATGCAGAATGGATAAGGAGCCGCTATGAGCAACTGGCCCTTATAGACGGTAAAAAGAATGAACGCAGTATGTCACTGTCAGCTTTATCAGAATAGAATGTCCAGAGCTTTCAACAAATGGGTCAAACCAGGGCAATTCGCACCAAGACAGTTGGTGCTGAAGAAGATCTTCCCGCATCAAGATGAAGCCAAAGGGAAATTCTCTCCAACCTGGCAAGGTCCTTACATGGTTCACCGGGTGCTAACAGGAGGAGCACTCATAGTTGCAATGGACGGAGAAGTCTGGCCAAAACCGATCGATTCAGATGCAGTCAAGAGATACTATGTTTGGATTGTTCACATTCCTTCATATTTTGTAACTGAACTACTCTTGACCTGATTCCCGTTTAAGAGGGGATACGTAGGCATACCTCTGGGTTCGGTCATGTCTTATAAAATCTTCAAGTCCAACTAACGCCATCATATGCCAGACAGTCAGAAATTGGTTAAGAAACTGGGGCAAAATTTTGAGAAGGATTCTCAAATTTTCGGAGAAGGTTCAGCAAGTTTCATCGCACGCAAAACGACCGAAGGATCATTCACCGAACTAGGGCAGAATTTTGAGTAGGACCCTCAAAATTCTAATACAAGAAAGCTGCAATGTCTCTGAAATGCGTTACAGTCATTAGTTCATCTAAAATTACTTAATATTTCACTATGTTTTCTAAAGTAACTCTATTTTTCGTCAATAAGTGTATATTTTCGAAAACTCTATTTCCGTGACAGCTAGGTGCTACCCAGGGCAACTCAAACAGGGCCTCCAAAATGAAGCAAAGCACAGTCAGGAGACAAAGGCACAAACCAACCTCCCCTTTACAAAACGCACGACTTTTCATTGGACGCAGGCACAACAGACACAACAGGAGCATTCGCAAGTATATACACGCAGCAAAATCACTATCAATCAGACTACCGGACACCAAATATATCTCCATCTAAGACACATTCTACTCCGATTTGCTACTTGTTCACAGCATAAGGCTAAGTATTGCCTTCTCCTTGCATGAGTTTAAGCCTTGTCTCAAATCTTGCATGAGGCTAAGCCCTACCTCCATATTTGCATAAGGCTAAGCACCCCCTTCTCTTTTCATGAGACTAAGCCATGTCTCAAAGCCCTGCCTCCCTTCTTCAATAAGGCTAAGCACTGCCTTCTCTTCGCATGAGACTAAGCCCTGTCTCAAATCTTGCCTGAGGCTAAGCCCTACCTCCCTTCTTGCATAAGGCTAAGCACTGCCTTCTCTTTGCATAAGACTAAGCCCTGTCTCAAATCTTGCATGAGGCTAAGCCCTGTCTCCCTTCTTGCATAAGGCTAAGCACTTCCTTCTCCTCGCATGAGACTAAGCCCTGTCTTAAATCTTGCATGAGGCTAAGCCCTACCTCCCTTCTTGCATAAGGCTAAGGACTGCCTTCTCACGAGACTAAGCCTTGTCTCGAAACTCGCATGAGGCTAAGCCATGCCTCCTTATTTGCTTAAGGCTAAGAATTGCCTTCTCTTTGCATGAGACTAAGCCATGTCTGCATCTCGCATCAGGCTAAGCCCTGCCTCCGTATTTGCATAAGTCTAAGCATTGCCTTCTCACAGGGACTAAGCATTGTCCCTCCCTGCATGAATGTTGCTCTATCCTGTACATGGCACTATCTTCTTCCCTCGGGCTATGCTCTGCCCCCAAACTCCGCACAAGACTAAAGACACCATGCCATGGCCTGAGGATCTCTCAATACTTGTACATCACTATTCCAAGGCGTCATGGTTCAGAGGCACCATCCTCATGGCCCGAGAACATCATTTCATGGACTGTGAATCTCCTATCTCATAACCCATGGCCCAGGACGTCATAGTCTAAGGACGTCATCTGCACTGTCCAAAGACAATCTTTCATGGTCTAAAGGGAATTTGCATCACGTGTAAGTTCTCGCAATAATCCATATACTTGCATGCATTATATTTTGAGTTTTGCAGGTAATCCAGGAGGTAACCGTTCTTCAAACAGGAGCAACCCTCACTCCGGTTTCTGTTCACACCATCTTCACCTTATCGTTATAACCGATTCCCCATCAATTACCTACCTTGCTCTGTGACCATTCAGATATCTGCCCTATAATACATTCGTTATACCCCAGATTCATAATCATAACTCCATCCGATATTATCCTTCACAAAAGAACCTTTTCTGAAACTTTCCACCATTCCTATAACAAATCCATCGGCCTCATTCACCATTGAATTACACATGGCCTGATTCCTGTAAAGCCAGGTATATGTAGGCAACTCAGAGACCAGGGTTCAGCCTCTATTTTTCAAAACATCCATTCGGTCAAAATCGGTCATTATTTCTTTACCCGCAAACTCTTTCATCCTTCCCGGGTAAAGAGGGGCAGCTGTTGATACCCAATTTTTTCCTCATATATTTTAAAATGTGCATACACACTTTCAAAATATTGTAAATGCATTTACGAACATGCACAAGTGTTTTACAATTTTTCTATAATTTTCTATAATTTTTCTCAGGGATGATTAAACCAAATGACCTCTACCTGACCCAAATCCCTTCTAATCGTAGCCGTTGATCCCTGAGATCAACGGTCCACAATCACCCTTTCCATTTTTAACCCAAATGACCCCCAAACCCTACTCATTCTTCAGAGACCGCCGCCCTTGAATCCCTCTTCTTCTCCGTTCTCTCTGAAGCTACCCATAACTCTAGCGCCATCACTCCTAAACCCTTCAATCCCCAACTAGATATGGGGTTATTTGGTGTTTTGCTACCCTATCTAACCTGTTACATCTTCTGGTTGTTCGACTTCATTGATTTATGAGAGACTCTCAAAGAGATTCAACTGAGTTTTGTCGAAATCTGTCTCACAGGCCTGTCTTTGGCCATTCTCGTTTGTGAGTACCGTTCCTTGCTTATTTTTGATTTGAATCTATGGTTTTGGACCGAGCTTCTTTAACCTCTGCTATTTTCGAAAACCCTAGTCTTATAACTACTTGGTTCTTTCCAGATCCTTGTATATCTAGAAGGTTTTAAGTGTTATTTGATATTTTTTCTCAAAAATCGTATGCTTTTGTTATTACTATTCTGATTTTAGTGCTTCTCTGAAATTAGGGTTTTCATCCCAAGTTTCTTCAAAAGGTTTTTTTTTCAAGTGTTTAATCTGATTATTCTTTACTCGCTTGGGTATTTTTTTGTGTATATTCTTTAAACCCTAGGTCTTGTTCTGTTATGTCACTGATTTCTTCAATTTTATTCCCGTTATTTGTTTATTTCTGTCAACCAATATGCTGATTGATTTCATTAGGGATTCAAATCATATTTTCCTATTAAAATTAGTATTTTCTGTGATTTTACCTATTTCCTTATTTGCGACCTTGATTAGTTATACTTGCCTTAATTAAACTGTTAGTATGGTTTGGGGATCTGATTGACTCCTATATGGTATGAGATTGATTTCTTGCCTTATTTAAACCCTAGTTCTGTACCGTCAATTGACCCTCCCCAATTTAAGGGGTCTCTTCCGGATTTCTCTATAGGAATTGATTCCCTAATTGGCTGATTGATTTTATTTGATTACCCTTGTTTACGAACTGTGATTTTCTCTTTACGTTATTTGTTTTACCTTACTAAGTACTATATATACTCTCATTACTGATTCTTCAAGACACGAACATAGTTCAAACAATACGGACACATACATAGAAAGACACATAAAGTTCTTGCTCTCACCCTCCATTCACAATCTTCTACTCTTTGTTTATTGCACTGTCTAGCCGGTTGGAAGCCAAGTCTAGACCTTTGGACCTTGTTTGCTTCACTCTTCTATTGCCATCTCTTAACTGGTATGCCTCCACTACTGCTATTCAATTAAATCTATGTGTTTCCTTATGATCAGCATGTCTTTTCTTGTTTCTCAACTGGCATGTTTCCCGCCCTGTTTTAAGTGCTTACCCCCTAACAGACAAATAATTTCCATGCTCCCAATCCCTGCTACCCCTTGGTATATGACTATGTGATTGGTAATCTGACCCCCAACATGCCATTTCTTTGTTTAATACATGTCTATATAACCCCTAGTAATAGCTAATAAACTAAGTTGAATCCTTTCTTGAAGTGATCCTGCTTCTGTCTACTGCTGGAATTTTTTTCTAAGTGTTGAATGACTCTATTTGCTCCTTACATCCTGAAAATACTAAGCTATTTTCTTAAAACTATCTCCTATTTTCATCTCCTACTCTTAGAACACCTAGGGTCCTGCCCTTCCAGTGTAAGCATTGCCTAGGAGTCCATGAGACTCCTTTGAACTTTGACACACTGGGGCTGGCTCTCCAAAGCTTGCTCACAAAAGGTTTCTTTACAAAGTTTTCTTGTGTGGCATTGCCCGGGGTCCCTGAGGCCCTTGGGAACTTTGACACACCAGGATACAATTGGGTGCACTATGAGAATATTGGCATGTTCATACTTGGTTGAAGGCCTAGTTTTTCCAGGTTTACTTTTGGGCCTATCCAGGCTCCCTATACTTTAGTAGTATCATTTCTGTAATTCATTCATCTTTGGTCTGTAATAATAATTCTTGTAAAATAGATATTGGGGATATTAGTAAAATGGGAGGGACTTTTATATTTGTTTTGTGGGGAAATCGGGTAGAAATCATGCTCTTAGGACTGTTATGATTATCTACCAGCATTAGAAACCATGCCTATAGGTTGTTGTGTGCATTAGAAAACATGATTATAGGTTCATCATGTTATTTGCTCTAAATTTCTATTTATGCATGTTCACATCCGCAGTAGAAATCCTACCTCTAGGTTGTTGTTAATTCAGCCTTAACAATCATGTTCATAAATTTCTCTTATTTGCATTAGAAACCATGTTCTAGGACTTTTATTGCACTCACCTTGATATCATACCGGCAGTCAAATCGTATAAAAATCAGTTTTCTTCAGGAGCAATCATGTCTATAGGAAATATGTATAAAAGCAATCCCAACACCTAGATATCAGACTTATATATAAAATCAGTTCCGTAACATCTGTGATTATATTCAGCCCCTAGACTGCATTCCTACAGAACTTAATGAACCAAATTGCCTGCTTAAAATCGTTTACTGGTTTATTGCGGTTCTGATTAACGAGTAGATATCATGTTTATTGGACATCTCTAATCCACGCCTAGGCAAGCCTGTAGATCGACTAAAATCTTGAAATTATAATACTGTGCTTTACTTAACTGTTTGTGAGCTGCCCAGATTTAGCTAGTCCTAAAATCAGTAGGCAACTGATAAGGTACCTTCTGCCTCGCTTTAATAAAAACACTGCATATGTTCTGCTTTGTGCTCACCTAGACATCCTGCTATAGGACTTTCAAAGTGTCTGAAATACTGTTGTTTGAGACGTGCAATTGCCTACTTATTTGTTGAGGTAAAATGTGAGCCTTAGACTGTCCTTTTATCTGACAATCCTATTTGTTTTGTTTGTCACTTAGATTTTCTCCTTTTAAGCACTATAAGAGAGTCTAGATCCACCTTAACTAGAAGTCCTAAACACCTCTAGGACCATAAGTAAGGGACGAGTAATGCATGCATAGAGTATGTTTAATTAGAATCACTTATATAACTATCAAGGGGAGGGTAATCGGGTAGCGAGGGATATGATGACATGTGCGCTAATGCTATGTGTAGCACCCCAACTTGGGGACGATTACCAAGCATTGCACAGAAGTGATCCTATAGGCTGAAAAACCTAGGACCCCTTTTACCCATTGTTTTTAAACGTAATATCTATTTGTCTAAATTGCTTCGTTGCTTATAAGACTAATTCACCTAATTTGAGTTTGGCCGGGACCCACCGTTGTGGACCTCGAGGGGTGCCTAACACCTCCCCTCAAGGTTATTTCGAGCCCTTACCCAATCTTTGGTAATGCAAATCGGTTTATGAGTTATTTGCTTTAGGTGCCCTAACGCATCTTAAATCCGTTAGGTGGCGACTCTTCAAATCCATACCCAATTCCCAAAAGGAAATGAGTTGTTCCCAAAAATATCGAAACTCGGACTCCGTGAAGGAAAAAGGGGCGCGACAATAGGGACCCGCCCATCGATTATAGCTCGATGGTACTGAAAATACTGTAATACTGTATATATAAGCTCTCTGCTCTCTTGACTGGGAAAAGACAATACTCAATTAAATATGAAGTCCCGATAAGGGAGAATACTGTAAGTTATGAGACTAGGACTGTACATAAATTCAGGAATATGAAATTTATGTATCGTTATCAAACACATGTAGTATTTGTATCATGCCAAAATAAAGGAAAGGCTTAGCCTTAACATACCTTGAGTAGGAAAAAATCCGTATGATATTCTTTCTCGAATTCTTGTTGAAGCAGAAATGTCATGTTACTAAGTTGCCTACCATTTTTCAGGAATTTGCGATGTATAGAAGGCTAAACCAGTATCTTCTGATTCTCTTTTCATGCGTTTAAGCAAGCAACAAAAACAATTGGAAAAAATGAAATACTACTGAAACCTGGAGAAATGATGCACCATAGGCAATTATCTTGAGTTTCAATTGACCGATCTTAGACTAAAATACTATAACCATTACACCCATCTAAACGTTAAATAGATTAATATCCAAATGCTTTTTGAATTGTATTGTGTCAAATGGTCCGGAGAAAATAAGATAATCATGACTCATAAAGTCATTAGAAAAGGTGGCAAATTAAGGTATGTGGTGGCTGCTACATGGGGGGGGGGGGGGGAGAGTTTATCCTTATCACAATTCTTATGCACTTAGTTAACTAACATGTTAATCCCCATTAACCAATAGTTACCCAATTATCCACGTTATTAGAAATTATCTCAAATTACTTAAAATACCACTAATTTTTAACACATTTTATACATGTTTACCTTCAAAATGGTAATAACAATTAAATTTGATTTTGTGGTTCTAAAAACATGTGATCTATTTTTAAGCTAGTTGTTAAGCAATGGATGCTAGGTGAAGGATTGGAAATTAAGATGATAGCTTGTAGATATCTTAATAAACAAACCGAAATGGCTAGGAATCGAGGCCTTGAGCTTGCATATACGGGGCCCCGAGGTCGCATATGATACCCGGTTAAGGGTAGCCGATGAAGGATTAACAGCTATTAGGGTTGTGATTGCGGCTCTTTATGACCAATAACAAGAAATAAATGAAGAACAATTAATGAGATATAATAAATGTAAATAAAGCAATAAATGTAAGCAATAGAGCCAAATAGAGAGTATGTTTGAGTTAGAGAGCAGAAAGAGTGTTCTTCTATTGAATGAAGTATCTTGTGTCTTCTTTAAAAAATGATAAGGAACCCCTTTATAGATCAGGGGAATCCTAGCATGGTACAAGTGCATTTATTACAAAGATATGAGATTGATACAGCTATTTAATGCCTTTGTATGGGCGCACATCAGCCTTTCATCTTCCATCAAGTGCCTAGGGAACTCCCCATTTTTCTATTGCAGCCATCGATCCACATTGTCTCTGAACCGAGCATTTTGGAAACTCTACGAGATTGCGCCTCGAGCCCTGCCTTGGGCTTTAGGAGGCCCATCTTTGGAGCCCCGAAATGACCATAAAATCAGTCCCTCGGATTTTACCGTATACAGATAGTCCCCGCGTTTCCTAGAGTAAGATGATAGGGAATGGTTTTGAACACTTGCACTCATCATGACATCAGCCTGTCAAGGCATTAAATGCCATAACTCAACGGCCACGCAAGGGTCGCTGTCAACACGAATATGGAGAAGCCCATAAACCGTTGTTGGTTCGGTTTTTCCGTTGCCCATATCACTTCTATAAATACCCCAATTGCTTGGCGACTCGCACTTTTGTGATTCCTTCAATCTTTTAGAGCCAAATTCCATCTTTCTCTATGCCCCCTTTCTTTTGTTCTTGGTTTCCTGCTTTCCTTCTCAAGAAAAAGAAAACTTTTAGTTGCCATGGCCAGAACCTCCAAGACAGTGCCTCGGAAAGATGAAGTTGCCTCTTCATCTCGAACATCCAAGGATAAATCCAAGGGTAAGCCCAAAGTGGCTCTTACCGTCAAATAGTGTACACCCACCGAGTTCGATAGTACGAAGGATTTTTCCATCGATAGGCCTTCATCTACGCCGGGTCGATGCGAACACGTGTCCCGGTTCATTAGCGTTGTGAAGGATATAGGCAAAGCGCGGGCGGACCGCCAATGGGAGGCGAAAGTGCTGGTTGAGATCCCCAGCCGTATTGAGAGCATAATGGACCATAAGGCCGGTTTTCTTTATGTATACACATACCTGTTCACCTTGGGCCCTGTCGACTCCTCGAACCCTTCTTCTCCGGCTATAGACCCGGTCATTCTCGACTTCTATTGTAAATACCGGGTGACACTTGGCCAAATTTATCCCTCTTTCTGGAGGATAGTTTACATACTTCGCTACTTTTCTAGCAAGGTCAAGGGTGCGACTTTTACCCTTGATCATCTGATCGAGCTGTACAGCCCCCGTCTTTTTCGAGGCTTGATCAAGCTTCACCCTCGATATTTGAACCCCTTTTTCTTGAGTATCAATGAGCATAAGGATCAGGGGTGGATGAGCTGATTTGGCCGAGTAAGGACCTCGGATATTATTTCGGCCAAAAGCATGTCATTCCTGGAGGAGTGGAACATGAAGTGTAAGTTCTTCTTCTTTGAATATGCTTTATTGTCTTCTTACTTTCTTCTCAAAAAACTAACTTTCCCTTTGCTCACGTAGCCGCCCTTTGGTATCCCGAATTTGTTCTGGACCTGTTGGGGTGGATTAGGGGATTAAATACCTCGTTCCCCTATCTCGAGCGTTCTTGGCCTGAGTTGGCTAAAACGCGGTGGGTGGCCAAGAATCATGGTAAGCTCCTTCTTGATGCCTCTATCATGTTTTCATATTTCTTCCCCATATCATCCGTGCCGATAAGTGTTGATTACTATGCTTGTGCAGGCCTTGGCGATGGAGTGCTGATGAGACCGCCTCCTGCCGGTAAGGGAGGGTCCTCTAAGCCCGATAAGGGTAAGAAGAGGAAAAAGGAGACGGCTACCAAATCCCCTGTATCAAAGAAGCCCAAGTCCCGCAGGTCTCGAGCTGAGGCCGAGGTCTCGTCTTCAGCTTCCGAGGCAAGTTCTGATGACGAGGATGAGGATGATGATGACGACAATAACCCTTTGGTACAAAGGAAGAGGTCGGGCACGGGTGCCCCAAAAGTGTCTGTGCCGAGGGTCGCTGAGTCGGGAATGGATGATTCGGCTCGAGCCCATGCATCAGAGGACCTCTAGGAGGGCGCGGATACGGTCCCTGAGTCCTCGACCGGACACGGCACAGTGCCTGCTGAGGAACTCACTACTGTCAGCTCCAAAGGGCCCGAGCCTAGAGCTTTTCGGGGACAGGACTTGTCCTTCG
This sequence comes from Nicotiana attenuata, assembly GCF_001879085.1. Classification (NCBI taxonomy): domain Eukaryota; kingdom Viridiplantae; phylum Streptophyta; class Magnoliopsida; order Solanales; family Solanaceae; genus Nicotiana; species Nicotiana attenuata. Next base: position 80,619 of record NW_017673046.1, on the reverse strand, counting down.
GCTCCGTTGACGTTTTGGGGGGCCTTAATTCCCCGATTCTCACTCGGAGAGTTTAGGGACGCGCAGGACCTTAACATCGCCAAAGCGGGAGGCTCTCACAAGGGGGAAATTGAGCTCGGAAACTTCCTCGACGGAGTTAGCGAGATTATTAGCCTCGACGCTCCCGATGCCATCGAGGAAGCGGAGGGGTGCCAGTGGCAGGTAATACCTTGAAATATTTTGGCGCTTTCAAGTATTTTTCTTTGTTTCTCTGACTTATTTGTTTCGTTGTAGGCTAAGAAGTTGTACAACCATGTTGTCTCCAAGATGCGAGATGAGCTTATAGGTCGTAAGAAGGAAGTCGAGGGTCTTGCCTCGAGTTTAAAGGAGTCGGAGAACCTTTCCGCCCAAAAGGAGGAGGAGTTGAGTATGATCCGGGCAAGGTTGGAAGAAATGAGCCGAGACAAAGACAAGCTTGTTGAGCGGGTAGTACTGTATTTTACGAACCTGCCTTTTATTTTGATTCGATACTTATCAATTTGTTTCACCTTTATAGGTTGAGCAAAAGAACGCTCTCGTGGGGCGTCTTCAGGAGGAGATAGTTGTCAAGGATGCGGAGGTCCTCGACTTGAGTAGGCAGAACGGGGTCGTGGCCTCGGAGAGGGACTTTCTGCAGACGGAGCTGACGTCGTCCCGAGACCTCTTGAAGAGTTCCAAGGAGGAGATTGCTGCACTGCCATCGGCTAGGTTAGTAGCAGAGGAAAAGGCGTCCTTGTATAAGAAAGATGTCGCTACTGTGATTGAAAAGGCTCAAGACATATTAGCGGGGGTCGAGAAGAAGCTGACTCGAGCTGTTGCTCGTGCTCGTGCGCAAGTACGGAAGCAGAATTTTGAGGAAGCGAGTGGCAAGGGCATCGATTTCTCTGCCGAGATTGAGGAGGCCCGAATCATGGAGGAAGAGACTACCTATTTGGATGTTGCGGACGAGGGTTTCGATGATGATTCCGGGGGTGAAGAGTAGATTTAGGTCGTCCCTTTCCCTTTTTGTGCCAGGGTTTCTTAGGGAAATACTTTGTAAATGCTCCCCCGTTGTACATGTATTTTTTAGGAATACAATGTTTTTTCTTTCCGCTTCCTGTTTTGGAGCTCTATGTTTTATTGCTTTTGTCTTCAGATTCTGATTGTTAGTTCATCGGAACATATGCTCGGGGCAATTAAGGCCTTTGGGATCGGGTACCATCTCAAAATAGGGCGGAGAGTTTTCAAAGGGTCGAAGCCCTGCAAATATTGAAAACCCTCGTGGTTGAATGACTCCCGAGTGCTGGTGCGACGGTATCACCTAAGTGATATGACTGTGAAGTGACCGAGGTGGTGGTCCCACCGATGCATTCCACAAGAAAATGGTACCGACATGGTCAGATTTCATTGGTCCTTAGGGCAAGCGAACGGTCGCCACCTGCTCTATATATGTACTTGCCTTCCCTTCATTTGAAAATACTGCTGTACTAGGTTACTATCTTTTTTATAAGGTTTCTCCTCCATGCGCCAAGTTTCCTACGACTCAAAGTTTTCGCCTGTGTCTTTTGTTTCCCCTCTCTTTGTTTCACCGCAATCATGGCTACTAAGCCCAAATCCACTTGCCAAGGAGGGGACGAATTTGTTCTAACTTCGCATTCGATCGGTGGCACACCACCAATATCCGGTGAGCGAAGGTCAAGATGCTTCATCTTGAAGAGGGATTTTACGTTAGCGAAACCTCCCAATATTCCGGGCTGTCGGGAGCATGCATCGAGATATATCTCTTAGATAAGGGAGGAGCATCTCGAGGCAGTTAGAAAAGAATGCGGATGGGGAGAAGAAATGGTGTTGTAGGTACCTTCATCGGAGGAGAGCGTCATGGCTCATGTCGAGGGGTTTTTGATCGTATATACGTACCCCATTTCATTGGGCCCTCTCGATAGGGTCATGCTCGAGATTTGTAGAAGGTATCAGGTTACCTTGGCATAGGCTCACCCCTCCTTTTGGAAGATAGTGTTGATGATAAGGTATTTTGCATACAAGGTCGGGCTCGAGTTTACCCTTAGTCATCTCATTAGGTTATACCAGCCTTTGCATTATCGAGGCTTGATTACTCTACGGCGTCGCTCCACTCGGCCCCCTGCCGTTAGTGATGAAGAAGACGAGGACCGAGGGTGGATAAGTCGATTTGTTCAAGTACGAACAATCGATGTTATCCCCGGAGAGTTTCTGCCATTTCCTGAGAAATGGAATTTCGCACGTAAGTGGTACACTTGCATTTTTACTATTTTCGTCCATAATGGAGGTGAGCTTTGTGAAGATATTCTCCCTTTTGCCTCTTGTAGCGATCCCCTGGTTGTCGAACGAGGTCCCCAATTTGGCGGAATAGTCTCGTATGCAAGCAGCTTGCTCGATTTACGATAAGTGCAAATGGCGAGACCTGTCCAAGGGGAGATAGGAGGCCAAACATCATGGTAGGTGCATATTGGCTTGTTTTCTTAGAAAGGTACTTTCTTTGTAGCGCACTGACTCTGCCAACGCAGGTGTTGGAGAATTTTCCGAGATGAGGTCGTGTCCCATTGGGGAGGAGGAGGAGAGATTGCCAACCTCGGGGTCGAGGATCGAAAATAAACGGAAAGAATCTTCAAGGTGTGAGGATGCTCGCAGCGGGGCGAGTCCTGTTCTGAGGTTCAAAAGAGACGAGTCGGTCGAGCTTCCGGCCTTTGAGGCCTCTATTCTTGAAAAAATAGTTCCAACCTTGCCGCCGTCTCCCGTTCCCGTTGAAGGTACTTCGAGAGACAAGGGTCATCCGCCGCCTCCCTCTTCTCCTACCGAAGGTACTTCGGGGGAAACTAAGCCATCAGATGTATGCTCGACTTTTGGTGAGGCTCAGCGGCTTAGCTTCACAGTGAGCTTTGGTAGCCGATATAGGCTTCTTTTAGTTTCGTGTCTTCCTTTTCTTATTGAGCTTTCTTTTGCAGGCCTTTGACAAGCTTAAGTTCGAGGTGCTTCTCCGTGAGGCTAGGCTGCGGAATGTTTTGGATGGGGAGAAATCCCTTAGGCTTCTTGGCACAAAAAAGGAAGATGAGTTGGTATAACTGCGGTATGAGGCGGATCGAAGTCGGAACTACGAGGACTATCTCGAAAGACAGGTAACCTTTGTTTTGAGCCCATGCACGCTCCTCCTTCTGCTTTCGCAGGCAATATTTTCCTTTTTCAGCTGTAGAAAAAAATGGAGGACCTACAATTGGGGCGAACTTGGCCAGGTTAAGCGTGAGCGTAACGAGCTAGAAGCCCAGGTCGAGGCCCAGAGAGATGCCTTGGCCAAGGCCTCCGCCCTTGAAGTGCAGTTCCGGAATGTTCGCGCGAACAGTCCGGTCCGAACGAGCATGATTACGAGGCTCGAATCTAAAATTTTAAGGATGAAGGCAGAGGTTGTAGATGCTCGGACTGAAGCCGAGGTGATCCGAGCCAAGGCCGATAAGAAAGTGGTCGTCTTTTTGCAAGAAGCCATCGACGCTTGAGCTGAGATGAGATGAGCTCTCGACCGGGAGAGTAGGAGCAAAGAGTATGTCAGATGTAAATCTCGGAGGGAAACCCTCGAGGAGATACACGCCAGGGGCTTTGATCTCTCGGAACAGATAGAGCAGGAATAGGCGGATGAGTCTGACGCTAAGTTCCTTTTGTCTGATGCCGAAGATAGCGAGGAAGAGGCCGATTTCCCATAGTCTCCGAGGGGGATGTAGATTGGACTTTTCTTTTCTGATTTTGTACATAGTGCCAACATTGTAAATGGAGCTTTGTATTTTTTTCATACATGTGTATAAAAGGAAACCATGGGGGCTTTATTTTTCATGCACTTCCTTTTTGCTTTGATGTTTGTCAGTTGTTTGTCTAGATGAACTGGTTTTTGAGTAGGGCCTTAAGGCTCGTTTGGCTGACCCGTAGACTCTTATGCATTGGGGTCGGTACGACCTTTCATATGGGCTGGTGATAGTGGCTCTTAAGCATTGGGGTCGGTGTGACCTTTTAGTATAAGCCGGTGTTTAAGCTCTTATGCTTTTGCTCTTAGGAATATTCAGTTAACTGTTTCGGATTCAGTCTCCGAGTCGGTTTTCGACTCGAGCTTATTGACCCTTCAGTTTTTGAATTTAGAGCTGGCCCATAGGCTCTTATGCGTTAAGTCGGTATGACCTTTAATATGGGCTGGCGGCAGTGGCTCTTATGCATTAGGGTCGGTACGACCTTTTATATGGGCTGGCGATAGTGGCTCTTACGCGTTGGGTCGGCACGACCGTTTATATGGGCTGGCAGTAGTGGCTCTTACGCATTGGGTCGGTACGACCTCTAATATTGGGTTTATTTTTCCCTCGTTATGGACTTTTTAGAATTGCGTTTGCCTGACTCTTCGACGGTTCGGTAAAACCTCGAGTGCGAGTCATTATGTGGCGGTGATCGAGTACCCCGGGAGGTTTTGCTCGGTGGCTGAGTGTTTCGAAGCCTAGAGTTTTGGAGTTGACATGGTCGAATCCCTTTTGCCTATGTCGAGGGTAGCCTATTTTAACCGGTTCTTTTCGAAGTTTTTTTGAATTAATTAAAGGCCCTTGATTTTGTAGCGATGGTCGGGCATCCTCGAGTCGCGTTAGTTTGGCTGGTACAGCCTTGTGACCGTAGTCATTGTGTTTGGTCGGAGCATTTCAGTCCCCGAGTGAGGTAGTTTCGGCGTCTATATCGAGGGTATGCCTTTTTAGGGGTCTTATAAGTTCGATATATAGCCTTAATTTTAAGATCGTGATTATGCCTTTTGTAAGGTCTTATAAATTTTTACATGCCTTTGAGGTCTTACAGTTTTAGTTACTTGGTACAAGTATGGTTCATTCCTTGCTTGAGGTCTTACAGATTTGGTTACTTGGTACGAGTATGGTTCATGCCTTGCTTGAGGTCTGACAGATTTGATGTTGCCTTATAAAGGTCTTATAGATTTGATATTGCCTTGTGAAGGTCTTATAGATTTGATATTGCCTTATGAAGGTCTTATGGTTTTGATATTGCCTTATGAAGGTCATATGCGCTCGAGGTTGCCCGCATGGGGCCTTACAGCCTCGGGTTTTGGCAGATCGATGGGGCTGGCAGTTGGCGGCAGTCCCCGAGTCATCGAAAGCTTCTCGGCTCGGGAGCCATTCCATGTAAACTTGGTATTCCCTCATTGAATGGCTTACGAGTTTGGAATTTCCGATCCGGAGGTGTCACACCTCCTTTTCACCTTACTACACCCTGTAAAGGGTATAATACAAGGAGTTTTTCCAATTAAAGGACAATCGGAACGGGATTTATTATTAAGATTCAGAGTCGCCACTTGGGAGATTAATGGTGTCCCAAGTCACCGGTTGAATCCCGAACCGAGGAAATTATGACTCTGTTAACAGTCCGCGAACCAGAAATCCGAGTAAGGAATTCTATTAACCCGGGAGAAGGTGTTAAGCATTCCCGGATTCCGTGGTTCTAGCACGGTCGCTCAACTGTTGTAATTGATTTTATCTTATTTCAAACATGTTCTAACTTATGTGCTTTTATTAGTAAACCGCTTTTATTTTTTTATTTTTAATAAGAATTGCAACGTCGTGAAAATGCATCTCAAACCACGTCGCACCAGTGCACCCGTGATTGTCAACACATTTCGACTTCGTTGAGATTTGGATTTGGGTCACATAAATGCACACCCACATTTAGGAAGGTAATATTATTAAAATACGCGCCTAAAGCAACTACGCGTTTATTATCTTTGGGGAAGACCGTGAAATTCACTAAACGGCCTATCCCGAAGTCTGGGTATTTTAATAATCATTTATCGAGGGCCCCGCAATTTGTGATTTTATTTGGCGCGGTGCACCCCAAATTATTTTAAGGCCAACCTAAAAGAACTATGATTTTCCATTGAGTATTGTCCCTATTTATCTAAAAGGCCGTTTCAGCTGTATTAAAATCAAACGTTCAAAGCTTTGGGCTTCCAAACGAATCCAGTATAAAAGAAAACAATTAAACTGGGCTTTTGGCCCATGTAAACACCAGCCTTTATCTTAAAGGAATTAGATGACCTACAGTGGGTCAGACGCTGTTCTGGGCAATGCTTCGTGCAACTGGGCCGAATTAAGCCCAGATTTGCGGCCTGGGCAGTCGAGGCACCATTATTAACCAATTCGAAACTTGACCTACTACTTGGGTCAATTTCATTAGCAGTAGTAATCCAGTTCAGGAAGTGAAGCATAAACTAGAGTCTAAATTATCCAACTCACGTATCTAATAGCAGTAAAATAGCTAGTTAATCAACTAATTATTTTGAAATCTCATTTTAACGACAAATTAAAACAGTCAACACCAAATCCAAGAGCCTTACTATATTGAAGGGTTATGTGCCTTACTTTTTCAGAACCAAATCGATAGGATTAGTACTAGAGCATAAAGTTATTAGTCTACTTATTAGAATCAAAACAGCACCTGCTCAGTTTTAAGCTTGCCTTTCATTAGTACTTTAGATCCCTAAAAATAGCGTAGAATTAAAAGTCGAAATAGACTAAGCTACAGCTAACAAATAAAAGGAAAGTCCGTAAAGTCCAATTACAAACCAATCTATAGTTGTATTGCCACAAGTAAAACAATATTCAAATCAGTCAATCACTTATACATCTGAATTAGAGGAAAAACAACAGGAAGCTCATGCAGTAATGATCCAGGATCCACTATTTATCTTCAAACATGCTGTTCCAGGCATTACATACTACTGGAGGCCAAAGATATACCTGGAAATGTGTCGAAAATAGGAAAATGAAGAATCAGCAGCAGTAAGCAACAGGCAACAGCTACCAGAATTCCAGAAGAAACAACGACACCAGTTTCAACTAGAAATGAACTCAAACACAGCCCAAAATGAATTGTAGAAGAGCAGCAACAGTAAACACCCAAAAATAACTTGAACAAAACCAAACAAATTCAAAATCAACCAGTACAATCTCTTAAACTTCAACAACCAATACACAAACTCCTCAAATCATTTTTATCTAAGCTGGGACTCGAATTAACAGCTGAACTTGCAATCGTTCTAAGGAATATCAATAGAACAGTAATTTTTATGGAATTTTCTGTATTTTTGATTGTTCTAGAGGTTTTCTATTGTTTTTTGGTTTTTTCGAATGTTGAATTTCAAAAAAAAAAATAGATCTGAAAGCTAGAGAGTCTCTTTTGGGGGGAATTTTTGGGGCTTCAAAAACTTCTTCAAGAAAGGCATTAGGGGTGCCTTTTATAGGCAAGGAGTGGGGCAGAATATTCTGGAAGCTTTCACACATTTTTTCCCCTTCAATTTCTGACTTGTTTCTCAAGTTACTACCCTAAGTTTGCTAAAATCTACACTAAAGTCCTATTCTAGAAGGCCCTAGGGTGTTCTTTCAACCGTACAATACCTATACTACCCTTATCTTAGTTTTGAATTTACCAAGCTTAACAAAATTGCCCTTTTCTATGCCCACACTACCCTTGCAAACCTCCTGAAACTACTGACCCTCAATAAACCTACCAGCTATAACCAAACAACTAATCTAGCCTAAACTAACTAAGCCTAATTAATAGTACTTGAAACTCAAACTGAAATTAAACCAATTAAACTAACAACCACGTTTATTTAGTCAAACCAAGCCTCCAATTTTAGTCATGCATCAACAGCTACTGATCAACTACTTGAACAAATATGGATCCGAAACACCAAATCAGACTATTAACCTAATGAATCAGAATCAAATTGTTATTATCAGAAGAAGAGCAAACATATCAACTTGAATCAAAACTAATCAGAAAATCCAATTAACTATCAGTTGGTTGCCTTAAACGGACATTTGAACACTTAAACTGGCAAAGGTAAGATGAAATTCAAATAAGAATTAACCAAACTAAAACTCAAACTAATCACAGAAAACAACACAAAATTGACTAACAACTAACAAAACCAGAAACTCATGAGAACAAAGAAAAGAAATAATAAAACTGAGAAGAAAAACTTACTGATTTTGGACTCTACAAGAACTACCCTTCGAAATTGGTTTCCAGTTAATATTATATGTCTATTCTGTCAAGAATAGGCCTATAATATTAACTAGAACTCAATCGCCTTTGAAAATTCCCAAAAGCCCAGGAACCCTAGATTTAATATTTGTGAATTTGCAATTGGATCTGAAGAAAAGCGGTTTGGGATTTGGGTTGGGGAAGATGAAGAGAGTATAGGGTATGAGTTTGAAGTGATTTGGGGCGGCACCGCCATCAGAGGAACTTGTGGCGGCGCTAGGGTTTTGCAGATTCGAGGAGCTCCGGTGCAATTTGAGAGGAACTGAGGTCGGAAGGGGAAAGAAGGGAGGGAGAGGGTGCTAGGGTGTTAAGCTGGTCAGGTTTGGGTGAGTTGGTGTTTTGGCCGGAATCTTCTAATTAAGATTCAAGAAGATCGACCAGTGTTTGAGGCGAACCGACCACGGATCCGGAAAGGGGAGAGGGAGGGGATTCAGGGGTGTATTTTTGGTGAAGTTTGGAGATTCTCCGCCACCGTGGGCGATTTCTGGCGGCGGAGCACGGCGAGGGAACGGTGGAGGCGTGGTGGGGAAAGGCGGCGTTATGCCGGCGGCTGGGGATGGGCAGTAGTACGAGGAGGGCAACATATGTCTTAGGGTTTGTGGGATATTTGGACAGTTATATTTTAAAAGGGGAGGGGTTCCTGGCCATTAGATGAATTAGATTGAATGGCCAGGATTGATTTTAAATCAACAGAAACCAAAACGACGTAGTATCCTAATCATACTACGTCGCTTCAATGATTTTAGACCGGGTGTGGGCAGCGTTTTGGGTTGGGTACGACCGGATTATTCATATTGGGCCTGGGTGGGTTAATTCAAGACTTAGCCCAATTTAAATCCCTCTTCTTTTAATTGTTTCTTTTATTTTATTTATTTTTTCTGACTTTATAAAAATGCAAAATAAAATGAAACCTAATCTATTTCCAACATTAAGCTAATTGATTCCTAAAATTGCTTAAAATCTATTTCGCGATAAATTCAACAATTAACAATTAAAAGTGCAAAGAAACTATTTTTGTTATTTTCTTTAATTTTTGTTCTAAAACAAATTAATACCTAATTAATACTAAAAATGTAAAATTAAATACCTAAATGCAAATGCAAATTTTTGTATTTTTTAATATGAATTATCATGCAATCAATTAACACCAAATTCAACAAAACCCACAAAAATTGTAAAATCATTTTATTTGAAACTTTTGGAATAATTTGCTTAGGGCAAAAATCACGTGCTCACAGGAGGTCATGTGGCCTTGAGTTTTCGATGCTAGTCCCCGAGTGCTCGGAGCATTTTTTGGCTTCTGGAGTCGTTTTTGTGATCTTAAAGTTGCCTCATTGAGGGCTTAGCTTCGAGTTTTTGATGCTAGTCCCCGAGTGTTCGGGACATTTTTTGGCTCTGGAGCCGTTATTGTAAAAATACCGAGCTTCTTTGAATGCGAGTGCTTTGACGAAGGGGAAAGTATTCTTTGATTGCTTGGTACAAGTATACACGTTTTTATTGACAAGTGCCCGGTTATTCTATACGGACACGATTCGTTCGATTGTTTGGTCAGGTACATCATTTTCCTATCGAGACCCTGTTCAGCACATCATGGCTTCTCCGAGGAGGTGACCTTCTGGGGGGATGCCCCTCACTATTCGAGGTTGATTGAAGAGAAGCCTTGAATACTTGTTAAGCCTTCCTTAGGTAGCATATAGATGTTGCCTCATTAAAAACCTTATCGATAAAAACCCTTCTTGGGATAAAACTCGATCGAAGGAAAAGAGTGCAACGTATGCTTTCAAAACCTAAGGCCTTCAGGATGGAAAGCGCTTCGGCAGCATCGATCGAGTGCCTGCATACACGGTTAGAGCAAAATCCGAACGAGAAAGGGAGATGATCATACCTTAGTGCCGGCGATGCCTTGCGTCTTAATATGCTTCGATCATTTGCTTTGAGGACGCGGTATGGTCCGTTGCTTGTTTATTTGGATGTAACAGAAAATATAGCTTGTTATTGCTATTTTACCATTTGTTTATCCTTTGGCTCCTTCGGTAGCGGAAGAATTGGTGTCGGTGCCACATCGTGCACCGCAAACATCTCTTTTGCTGCGTGTTGTTCTCCATAAACGGTTTTTATCCCATCTTTTGTCGGGAACTTTATCATTTGATGGAGGGTGGACAGTACTTCCCTCATGCAATATATCCATGGCCTTCCGAGCAAGGCGTTATACCTCATGTCTCCTTCGATGACATGAAATTTGGCATTTTGGGTTGTGCTAGCCACGTTGATCGGGAGGGTGATTTCTCCTTTGGTCATTTTGCTTGTCATGTTGAATCCATTAAGGACTCGAGAGGTGGGCACGATCTGGTTGAGCAGTCTGAGTTGCTCCACCACCCTCGACCTCATAATATTGGTCGAGCTGCCTGGATCCACAAGTACACGTTTAATTTGAAATGTATTCACGAGGAAAGAAATTACCAATGCATCGTTATGGGGCTGAGATAGAGCCTCGATGTCTTCGTTGCTGAACGTGAGGGCGTCCTCAGGTATGTAACCTCGAGTTCGCTTTTCCCTGGTGATGGTAATTTTTGTTCTCCTGACCATGGATTCTTGTGGAGCATCAACACCGCCGAAGATCATGTGGATGATATGTTGTGGCTCGCCTGCTTCACTCTTCTCGGTCGCCTCTCTTTTCCGGAACTGATTTTTGGCTCGGTCGCTGAGGAATTCTCGGAGGTGACCTTTGCTGAGTAGTCGGGCTACTTCTTCCTGGAGTTGTCGGCAATCCTCGGTCTTGTGACCATGTGTGTTGTGAAATTCACACACAAAGTTATGGTTCCTTTGAAAAGGATCTAATTGTACAGGCCTTGGCCACCTGGTCTCTCTAATTTTACTGATGGCGAATACGATGTCTGAAATGTCGATGTTGAAGTTGTATTCCGACAGGCGGGGTGTCTCTGTCGGCCCTGTGTGCCTATCGAATCTATCTCTGCTAACAAGTCCCCGAGGGTTCTGGCCTCGATCCAGCCATTGATCGTTGCGGGGTACGTTGCGCCTCGGGGCTCTTCTTCTATCTTCAGTGTATGGTTGGTATCTTTATTTGTTTGGCTTTGGCTCCTTTGTCGTGAGCCTGTTAGGATATACCAAGCCCGAGAGGGCTCCCAGTTGGTCGTCTTCGACCCTGGTCTTTGATTGGTACCGGTTGTGGACATCCGACCAGGTCACAGCGGGATATTTGATTAAGTTTTGCTTCAGCTGTTTCAAAGCTACTGAGCTTTGCTCGTTCAAACCTTGGGTGAAGGCCTGCACTGCCCAATCGTCGGAGACTGGCGGCAGTTCCATTTGAAAGCGATATACTAACTCTCAGAGCATCTCGTTCTCCATTTGCTTGATTTTGAAAACGTCGGACTTCCTTGTAGCTACCTTGATAGTACCAACATGCGCCTTTATGAAGGAATCTGCTAGCATGGCAAATGAGTCAATCGAGTTCGGGGCTAGGTTGTGATACCACATCATTGCCCCTTTTGAAAGCGTCTGGCCAAAATTTTTTAGTAGGACGGATTCAATCTCGTTGTCCCTTAGGTCGTTGCCCTTCACTACACAGGTGTAAGCAGTGACATGCTCGTTGGGGTCTGGGGTTCCGCTGAACTTCGGAAGGTCGCATTCTAAACTTCTTTGGGATGGGTTTTGGAGCCTCTTCCTGCGGGAATGGCTTTTGCAAGAACTTCTTCGAATCGACACCCTTCAGAATTAGGGGTGCACCCAGAATTTGATCGGCCCTCGAGTTGTAGGTCTCTACCTTCTTGTTGTTGGCTTCTATCTTCTTTTCTCCTAACTTGATCCTCTTTGTGAGGTCTTAGGGTTTTTAAAGATTGCGGGGTCGGCTGGGACCCGTTGTCGCTCGACCATTCTGGTACCTACTCGGCTTGGGGAGCCGTTCCTGGTGCTACTGTGTTTGGAGTTTTTTGGTGGCTTTGCAGCTGAGCAATTGCCAGTTGTTGTGCTTGTAACATCTCGAAAATGACATGAAGGCTAACCCCTTGTTCCTCCCGAGCAGGGGTTTTTTGAGCCTCCTGTTGGTTTCCTTGGTGTATACTCTTGTTGGCGTGGGAGCTTATTTTGACGTGTTGAGCTCCGTGCAAGACCGCGCCCACGGGAATTGGTTCTTGCGCGTCCCCAGGGTTTCGTGGTGGTACATCAACACCTAGAACAACTACACCATATTCTCCATGGTCCTCAAGATTGTTGTCTTCACGTGCGTTCACTGAGTTAGATATTTTGACCTGAAATCAAAGATATTGGACAAGAAAAAGTGTGAAAGATAACTTGCGTTATGTAGTAAACCAGCAAGAAAACAAACACTATTATTTTTAGCCCCACGGTGGGCGCCAAACTGTTTACCTTGAAAATGGTAATAACAATTAAATTTGATTTTATGGTTCTAAAAACATGTGATCTACTTTTATGCTAGTTGTTAGGCAATGAATGCTAAGTTAAGGATTGGAAATTAAGATGATATCTTATAGATAACTTAATAAATGAACAGAAATGGCTAGGAATCGAGGCCTCGAGCTTGCATATACTGGGCCCCGAGGTCGAATCTGATACCCGGTTAAGGGAAGCCGAAGAAGGATTAACAACTATTAGGGCTATGATTGCGGCTCTTTATGACCAATAACAAGCAATAAATGAAGAACAATTAATGAGATATAATAAATGTAAATAAAGCAATAAATGTAAGCAATAGAGCTAAATAGAGAGTATGTTTGAGTTAGAGCAGAAAGAATGTTCTTCTATTGAATTAAGTATCTTGTGTCTTCTTTACAAAATGATAAGGAACCATTTTGTAGATCAGGGGAATCCTAGCATGGTACAAGTTCATTTATTACAAAGATATGAGATTGATACAGCTATTTAATGCCTTGGTATGGGCGCACATCAGCCTGTCAACTTCCATCAAGTGCCTGGGGAACTCCCCATTTTTCTGTTTGAGCCGTCAATCCACATTGTCTCTAAACCGAGCAATTTGGAAACTCTAGGAGATTGCGCCTCGAGCCCTGCCTTGGGCTTTAGGAGACGCATCATTGGAGCCCCTAAATGACCATAAAATCGGTCCCTCGGATTTTACCTATACAATACACCTTATAATCATGGTCATGTAGTAGCTTGTATGACACTTGTCCATAAATATTGGGTATTATTGCTTGGACTGTATTTTATCTCAAATTGCCAAACTTCGACGAAACTCATCTTGTTCCATTTGCTTACCCTCTCACATTCACGAATTTACTTATCACTTGTTTGAAATAACGTAATAATTATAATCCCAAAATATTCTCATTCCCGAACTTATGTCGCTTAACTTACGACGAAACTTTAACGTACGAAAAATGCGGAATGTAACATCTCATTTCCGAGCTTATATAGATTTACTTATGGATTACTTCCACATAGGAAAACATGGGGTGTAACATGAGGCCTCGAGCAGGTCCGTGTTAAGTTTTAGGATAGGTTGGTGTGATTGGACGGAGTCCTGGGGGCCTCGGGTGTTTTCGGGGGTGTTTCGGATCAAGTTCGGGTGTTTGGATGTTGCAGGTTTAGCATCTCGATCACGGTACAAGGGACGCAATCGCGAAGAGAAGCTGGAGGCGGGGAGGAAAATTGTGCATCGCGAACACGACTGTGGCCTCGCGAATGCCGAAAAGGGCTTAGGACAGCCTAAACGAATGCGTGAGGGCTGCCGAGAACGCGTAGAAGAAAGATGGAGCGGGGCCTAGAGAAGTTGCCCTTTGCGAATGCGGCTACTGGAAGTCGAACGCGAAGGGTGGTTGTCACAAAGGTTCGCAAACGCGACCATGTTGACGTGAACACAAAGAGGAAACTGAAGGCAGTGCATTTTTGGCCTTCACGATCGCGATGGTCTTTCCGCGATCGCGAAGAAGGGTCGCCTGGGCAGTGCATAAGTTTGCAAAAACGGGTTTTGCTCATTTCATCTCATTTCCTCCATGGGAGCCGACCTAGGAGCGATTTTGGAGCTCCATCTTCATCATCTATGTCAAGGTAAGTGTTGCCCACCTATTGCAGGTTAAATACTTGGATTATCTCTAGATTTTAACATGGAGTATCATGGGAAATTAGTGGAAATTTGGGATTTTGAAGAAAACCTAGAAATTTATAATTTTGGATTTTGACCATGAAATTAGATATGGAATTTGGAATAAATTATATATTTGAGTTCGTGATATTATGGGTAAAGTTTACTTTCAAAAAGTTTTGGAATCCGGGAATGTGGGCCTGAGGGTGATTATATCGACTTTTCGAAAGGAGTTGGAAATTATTGTAAATTGGATTAAAACGAGTATTAGAGTATATACTTATAAATATGAACATTTATTTACTAGTTTTCGAGCGTTGGGCATCGATTTGAGTTGTTGGAAAGGCTTGGGAGCCAGCTAAGGAGCTTCGAAGCGAGGTAAGTCTGCTTTCTAACCATATATGAGGGAATTAACCCCATAGGTGAATTGAACTAATATGTGCTTCTATTTTTGGGGGCTATGTACGCACGAGGTGACAACAGTCTATACGTAACTACTAATTATGCCTATGTCCGGGTAGTTCTAGGTTTACACCACACCTTGTTGACACCGTTATTTGATTATGTTTATCATTTCCCTTGAAAAGGATTTATATTGAGTATGCTTATTAAATGCCTTGAAAAGAGTTGAAATTGAGGATTTCGAGACTTGAAAGTTTCATTTGAATTTCGTTTTTTTGAAAAGAATTGAAGAATAGTATAATAACTTATGAAATTTATGTGTTACCGCGTCGCAAATATATTCCACGAGCGCTGTAAATTTCCACTACTCTCATGGGAGCGGGATGTTCACCTCGGTAGGTTAATAGATGCATCTATGTTTCGCGTCGTTCGACCCTCGGCAGTCCACAATTTATATTTATATGTTGGTTTGTGTCGTTCGACCCTCCGCAGTGCACAGTTTATATTTATATGTTGGATAGGGTCGTGCGACCTCGGCATGACCTGTGCATGATAACTCTTTGGAACTAATAATAATTGACATTGTTTTATTGGCTTGAGATATAAATTGTTAAAAGATGAAAATGAAAATTGGGAATTTCTATTAGTAAAAGAATTGTTTATTATTTCTGGTTATTGAATTTTTCAGCTATGTTATGTATTCCATGCTTAAATATAATACTGGCATTTTATTTTTAGCCTATCATAGTAAGTGTGGGAGTCGACCCATCGTCACTGCTTCTTCGAGGTTAGACTGGATACTTACTGGGTACGCGTTGATTTACGTACTCATACTACACTTGCTGCACATTTTTGTGCAGGTACACATATATGTCTAGTGGCTTTGTGAGAGTAGAGGCGTGGTTAAAGCGGGGACTTAGGTGAGTTTTATCTTATGTTACGATCCGCAGCCAGCAGAGTCTCCTTAGAGTCATGTATATTTTTCCTGTCTAATTTTAATTTTGAACAGATGTTGTACTTTATTTTATCTTCCTCGTGGATGCTCATGCATTGTGACATTGGGTTTTGGGGGAACTTATGAGTTATTCAGTAGTGTAGTTGGGAAAATATCATCATTTACTCTATATACTTTATTTATTGTTATTTGATTGAAGGAAAAATTATAATTTCAAAAATACTAAAATGAGTAATGAAGTTTATTATTTATCGTTGTCTTGCCTGACAGCGGTGTTAGGCGCCATCATGACTTTTAATGGATTTTGGATCTTTTCAACATGGTATCAGAGCACTAGGTTTACTTAGGTCTCACGAGTCATGAGCAAGTCTAGTAGAGTTTTGCGAATTGGTACAGAGATGTCTGTACTTATATTCGAGAGGCTACAGGGTTGTTAGGAGCACTTCCCTTCTTGATTCCTCATCGTGCGATTTTCTTCCTTTGAGGCTTATGCCTTCATTTTCTTCCTATTCAATCTTATGCGACATGAAGCGCTTGTTATAAATTTGGAATCGAGGAATTTTAATGGTACCACAGATATGGTGCAGGATGTTTTCCCCTGCGTATTTGATTGGGCTATTGTCGTCGCCTTACGGAAGGCCGTTCTTTCGGCTCAACTCAGCATCCATAATTCCTAAGGTTTTGAGATTTGGCACTGATTGTTATGAAGATTTGTGCATCGCTATCACATAGTGTTGGTGTAATTATTGGATGTTTGTCTATGCGTCGAGGTAGTGAATGACTTGAAATGAGGTTTTACTTAGTGCATGATTCAGAGATTCAGTACTTTATTTCCGACAGAGGAAGGCAATCAGACTACTAATGCTCAGATTTAGGTTGATGGAGTAACAAGAATTTGTATTTACGAGCGTGGTGGAATTTTCATCTGCGGTATGGCGTCGTCACCCTTGATTGAATGTGTTAAGTTTGCCGGAGTTATGGTCTTCTTCAATTTGCCTTTAGGGCAGGGTATTGTGAAATAGTGTCGGGGAAACGGTTATCAGAGATCGCAGTGTGCGGTGGTTCAGGATTGAATCAATATTCCTGGTGTCGAGGGCTCAAGGAAGATGATCTTCGGGGAGGATTAGAAATGGTGGAGATCTATTAGTTCAGGTGCTATAGAGATGGATTTTGATTTAAGGCAACAACTGGGCAGCGAAAGATGAGGAAGGACATGTGGGAGGTGTCTTGTAGTGGCTAAATTTCTAGGATGCAGGTGTAAGAAGCAGAAGGCGAGTGGTTGCTTGAAGGAGATGGTTTGACCAAAGTGGGAGATTAGCATATGGGTTTTGTAGCAGGATAGTTGCACGCCTTGAAGAAGGTTTAGAGTGATTTGGGATTAATGGTGAATAGTGACTAGGTCTACAGGCTTAATTTGGAGTATTCGCTGCTATACGAAGGAAGGTTGGATGCGATAGAAAGGAGTTGCTTGAGATGAGAAGGATACAAAATGACCTTGTATTGGAATATATTGTCGCACCTTTAGTTAATGTCCATGAGGAGTGAACGGACTTGTACAATTGGTGGATGAGCACGAGCTAAGGATGGGTTACTGATTTCATAAGTAATTGTACTTAGTGCAGCGTCGTTGGAAGATGTAGGCATGGGATTTCCACGGGTGGGTTATCCCATGTGAGCAGGTTAGCGGTTGCGTAGTATTGATGAAGCTTCTACAAAGAATTCTACTAGCCATCCAATAAGAGGTCGAATACATGAATGTGTCTACTGATTCAGAATGTTCATGAAGTGCTTAATAGGAAGATTTTGAGAAAATTGGCGGGTTGATTGGGAGAACATGTCAATGAGGAAGAAAGAATCTTGGTGGGTTCCAGGGTTATGTAACTGTAGCTTCAAGCTAAGTGGGAGGCCCCACCGTCTATGATTGGATTGCATGGTTGTCTACTTGTGAGGTTTCTGGTTATCGGCATATTGGTAGGTTATTAAAACTAAGGAAGGAAACATCAATGGTAATTTAAGCAAAGTATTTGGGGAATATGTTCTATATTTGGCCGTATCGATTCATGTTCAGGCTTTGGGAAGGCTCAGAGTTTATGCTTTGTGTAGATGTGATTTACAAGGAAAGTGATCAAGCCGGGTGCTTCATTGAGATGGTGTTCATGTTCTAGCAGAGCCTTGGAGTTGCTTATATTCAGGACCAAGTCAGAGTGGGTGACTCTCATCAACGGTCCTAGTGGATTCAAAAGTTAAAGTGTGGTACCTAAGGGTTTCGAGTCCGTAGTATGGTTGAGTATCGAGCTTTTGCAGCGGATTATGAAAAGGGGGTTGGAGTGTTCTGTGTTATCTTCAGTCTGTGGTGTAGCAATGGAGGAATGAGAGAAAATAACACTGGATTCATAGAGGAATTATCAGAATGGGTGTACCAGTTGAAGATGCGAATATGCACACAAGGAGGGTATAAGATGATTCGTGGGTTTTGAGATAGCGTGGTCTCGTGGA
Source organism: Nicotiana attenuata (assembly GCF_001879085.1). Lineage (NCBI taxonomy): Eukaryota > Viridiplantae > Streptophyta > Magnoliopsida > Solanales > Solanaceae > Nicotiana > Nicotiana attenuata. Next base: position 62,584 of record NW_017673046.1, on the reverse strand, counting down.
ATAAGGTCACTGGGATGAGGGCGGATGCAAATTTGTTATGTTTTGAATGAGGCTATTATTATTCCTAAGGCAAGTCGAGAGTAAATTAGAGGAAGTCGAATCGGTTAGCAAGGGTCAAATTGTCATAAGGGTGGAAATGGTCAGTTCCTTCAGTGCGTTAAGTTATGTGTAGATGGATCCCTAAAGAGTAATGATGGTTTAGACCACTACTTGAGGATTGTATTTTCTGCATCATAGGAATTCAGTTGTGTGTTGCATTAGTTCTTCTGAGTCTTCGGGCCTTAGGTGTTATTTCTGTCGCCAGCCATTCCATGTAATATCTATTGTGCCATGTGGGTTGTGAGGCAGTTTGATTATTCGCACTCTTATTGAGATCCCGTGTAATTTATGGTGTTGTGAGAGCAGGATGGCTCTCAAGATATCGGTCATTTATTACACCTTAGTTGTGCTTGAGTTTTGTAGCGTATGGTGCTATCCGTCTCCCCAGGATTTGTATTATGCACTTCGCGTGCTTGTGGTTGATTTTTGGGTATTTCGCAGGTATGAGCATTTTAGCTCGGTAAGTGTTTCCTTATAGATTATTATGTGTGGATCGGGTGTCATGCCACCACGGGTACATTATATGGATCGGGTGGCACGCCGCCACGGGTATCATGGTTGGATCAGGTTGCACGCCGCAACGGTATCATGTGTGGATTGGGTTGCATGCCGTAACAGTGTGATGTTGAGTACAGTTTCCCACATCTATTATTATGTGTTTTGCTTCTCATTTTCATAGGAAGGTTCATAACATCTTTTTGGTTGTTTAAATTAGTTACGTGGGTTGAGTCGTTCTTTCTAGAGTTCGTTTTCTTAGAAATCACATTCGAGTTTGTAGCTTGTTGGCACATTGTGACATCATAGGAGATCTTTGGAGTGTCTGGGGTGGCTTATTGCCTGAGCAGCTTATACTAGGTGAGACAAGATTATTGGACCTGGGATCGGTGCGATCAGATTTATATGTAATGTATTAAAGAGAAATTACCGTTATTTGGTTCATAATGATGTAATGGTTCTTATCGAGAGGAGGAACTTAATGATTTGTTGACTCGGCAGATGGTATGAAATTCTACACATCTTTCTCCTTGTGACATCATTTCATGAGTTGGAACAGGACTTATATGTGTCATGAGGTGTGATATGAGCATCGGATTCGTGGGATTTTGGCTATTGTTGTCAAAGGATGCTGTTATGGTCATGTGAATAATGCGTACATGGTGTGAATTCAATAAGAGTATACAATCATGTATTGGTACATCGTGTAGTGATTGATATGGTGTTCGTATGTTGGAAACAGGCGTGGTAGAAATTTTCGGATGTTGGAATTTCGCTCTAAGGCTTATTTGACTAGGCAAAAAGGGAGAATCTATAGAGTGGCTCGAGCTAGTGTGCTCAACTGAGTTATGGTAGCACGGGTAGGTACACGAGGTGTTAAAAAGTGATTTTAGACAACTCCCTAGCAATTCTTAGCACGTTCGAGGACGAACGTTTGTTTAAGTGGGAGAGAATGTAACAACCCGACCGATTGTTTTGAGCCCTAGCGCATCGTTTGGTGGTTTGAGGACATGTCTAGCTTTACTTCAGGTATTATGACTTGTACATGTGGTTGGAATTGAATTTCGGGATGTTCGGAGTTGATTTGGAAAGAAAATTCTCATTTTGGAAGTTTTAAGTTGGAAGAATTGACTAAGGTTGGATTTTTTAGTAAATTACCTTGGAATCGGGATTTGTGGGTTCCAATAGGTTTGTATGACGATTTTGGACTTGGGCATATGTCCGGATCAAGTTTTGGATGACCCGGGAGCGTTTCGGCCCTATTATGGAAAGTTGGCATTTGGAAGGATTTCAAAAATTTGGGGTGGAAGTGTATTTTAATGTTATTGATGTCCATTTGGGATCCTGAGTCTGGGAATAGCTCTGTATAGTGATTCTGGTATTGGGAGCGCGTCCAGATGTGGATTTAGAGGTACGTAGGTCAATTCGGGGTCATTTGCGGAAGTTAGAAATTTGAAGGTTCTTGAGAAGTTTGACTTGCGTGCAAAATTTGACTTGTGTGCAAAATTTGAGCACAATCAGACGTGATTTGATAAGTTTAGGCAACGAATGTAAAAGTTTGAAGTTCTAAAGTTCATTAAACTCGAATTGGGGTGTGATTCGTGATTTCAACATTGTTTGATGTGATTTGACGGCCTCGAGCAGATCTGTGATATGTTTTGGGACGGGTTGGTATGATTGGATGGGGTACCGGGGGCATCGGGTGTGTTTCTGGGGTGTTTCGGATCAAGTTTGGGTGTTTGGATGTTGCTGATCTCTGGTGTACCTGGTAAGCATCGCGATCGCGGTAGAAGGGACACGATCGCGATGAGAAGCTGGAGCAGGGGAGGAATATTATGCATCGCAAATGCGACTGTGGGCTCGCGAACGTGGAAGGGGGCCTGGGACAGCCTACGCGAACGCGTGAGGGCTACCGCGAACGCATAGAAGAGAGAGGGAGCGGGGCCTGGAGTAGTTGGCCTTCGCGGACACGGCTGCTGGAACGCTAACGCGAAGGGTGGCGGTCACAATGGTTCGCGAACGCGACCATACTGACACGAATCTGGTAGCATGGCAAATGAGTCAATCGAGTTCGGGGCTAGGTTGTGATACCACATCATTGCCCCTTTTGAAAGCGTCTCCCCAAACTTTTTTAGTAGGACGAATTTCGATCTCGTCGTCCCATAGGTCGTTGCCCTTCACTGCACAGGTGTAAGCAGTGACGTGATCGTTGGGATATGATGTTCAATTGTACTTCGGAAGGTCAGGCATTCTAAACTTCTTTGGGATGGGTTTTGGAGCCGCTTCCTGTGGGAACGGCTTTTGCACGAACTTCTTCGGATCGACACCCTTCAGTATCAGGGGTGCACCCGGAATTTGATTGACCCTCGTGTTGTAGGTCTCTACCTTCTTGTCGTTGGCTTCTATCTTCTTTTCTCCTAACTCGATCCTCTTTGTGAGGTCTTCGAGTATCTTTAAGATGGCGAGGTCGGTTGCCGACCCGTTGTCACTCGACCTTTCTAGTACCTGCTCGGCTTGGGGAGCCGTCCCTGGTGCTATTGTGCTTGGAGTTTTTTGGTGGCTTTGCAGCTGAGCAATTGCCAGCTGTTGTGCTTGTAACATCTCGAAAATGACATGAAGGCTAACCCCTTGTTCCTCCTGAGCCGGGGTTTTTTGAGCCTCCTGTTTGTTTCCTTTGTGTATACTCCTGTTGGTGAGGGATCTTATTTCGACGTGTTGAGCATCGCGCGAGACCGCGTCCACAGGTTTTGGTTCTTGTGCATCCCCAGGGTTTCGTGGTGGTACACCAACACCTGGAACAGCTACACCATTTTCTCCATGGTCGTCAAGATTGTTGTCTTCACGTGCGTTCACTGAGTTTGATATTTTGACCTGAAATCAAAGATCTTGGACAAGAAAAATTGTGAAAGATAACTTGCGTTATGTAGTAAACCAGCAAGAAAACAATCACTATTATTTTTAGCCCCACGGTGGGCGCCAAACTGTTTACCTTGAAAATGGTAATAACAATTAAATTTGATTTTATGGTTCTAAGAACATGTGATCTATTTTTATGCTAGTTGTTAGGAAATGGATGCTAAGTGAAGGATTGGAAATTAAGATGATAGCTTGTAGATAGCTTAATAAACGAACTGAAATGGCTAGAATCGGGGCCTCGAGCTTGCATATACAGGGCTCCGAGGTCGAATCTGATACCCAGTTAGCGTAGCCGATGAAGGATTAACAACTATTACGACTATGATTGCAGCTCTTTATGACCAATAACAAGCAATAAATGAAGAACAATTAATGAAACATAATAAATGTAAGCAATAGAGCCAAATAGAGAGTACGTTTGAGTTAGAGAGCAGAAAGAATGTTCTTCTATTGAACGAAGTATCTTGTGTCTTCTTTACAAAATGATAAGGAACCCCTTTATGGGGAATCCTAGCATGGTACAAGTGCATTAATTACAAAGATATGAGATTGATACAGCTATTTAATGCCTTGGTACGGGCGCACATCAGCCTGTCAACTTCCATCAAGTGCTTAGGGAACTCCACCGTCGATCCACATTGTCTCTGAACCGAGCATTTTGGAAACTCTATGAGATCGCGCCTCGAGCCCTACCTTGGGCTTTAGGAGGCGCATCATCAGAGCCCCGAAATGACCATAAAATCGGGTCCCTCGGATTTTACCGTATACAATATACCTTATTATCATGATCATGTGGTAGCTTGTATGGCACTTGTCCATAAATACCGGGCATTATAGCTTGGACCGTATTTTATCTCAAATTGCCAAACTTCGACGAAACTCATCTTCTTCCATTTACTTACCCTCTCACCTTCACGAATTTACTTATCACTTGTTTGAAATAATGTAATAATTATAATCCCAAAATAACTACTCATTCCCGTAACTATGTCGCTTAACTTACGACGAAACTTTAACGTACGAAAAATGCAGAATGTAACATCTCATTTCCGAGCTTATATAGATTTACTTATGGAGTACTTCCACGTACGAAAACATGGGGTGTAACATGAGGCCTCGAGCAGGTCTGTGTTAAGTTTTAGGACAGGTTGGTTTGATTGGACGGAGTCTTGGGGGCCTCGGGTGTTTTCGGGGGTGTTTCGGATCAAGTGCATTTACAAGTGCATTTATTACAAAGATATGAGATTGATACAGCTATTCAATGCCTTGGTACGGGCGCACATCAGCCTGTCAACTTCCATCAAGTGCCTAGGGAACTCCCCATTTTTCTATTGCAGCCGTCTATCCACATTGTCTCTGAACCCAGCATTTTGGAAACTCTACGAGATCGCGCCTCGAGCCTGCCTTGGGCTTTAGGAGGCGCATCTTTGGAGCCCCGAAATGACCATAAAATCGGTTCCTCGGATTTTACCCTATACAATACACCTTATAATCATGGTCATGTGGTAGCTTGTATGGCACTTGTCCATAAATACCGGGTATTATAGCTTGGACCGTATTTTATCTCAAATTTCCAAACTTTGACGAAACTCATCTTCTTCCATTTGTTTACCCTCTCACCTTCACGAATTTACTTATCACTTGTTTGAAATAATGTAATAATTATAATCCCAAAATAATCTCATTCCCGAACTTATATCGCTTAACTTACGACGAAACATTAACGTACGAAAAATGCGAAATGTAACATCTCATTACCGAGCTTATATAGATTTAATTATGGAGTACTTCCACGTACGAAAACATGGGGTGAAACATGAGGCCTCGATCAGGTCTGTGTTAAGTTTTAGGACAGGTTGGTGTGATTGGACGGAGTCCTGGGGGCCTTGGGTTTTTTCGGGCCTGTTTCGGATCAAGTTTGGGTGTTTGGATGTTGCTGGTTTCTGGTGTTCCTAGCAAGCATCGCGATCGCGGTACAAGGGACGCAATCGCGAAGAGAAGTTGGAGGCGGGGAGGAAAATTGTGCATCGCGAACGCGACTGTGGCCTCGCGAATGCCAAAAAGGGCCTGGGATAGCCTACGCGAACGTGTGAGGGCTGCCGAGAACACGTAGAAGAAAGATGGAGCGGGGCCTAGAGCACTTGGCCTTCGCGTATGCGGCTACTTCAAGTCGAACGCGATGGGTGGTTGTCACAAAGGTTCGCGAACGCGACCATGTTGACGTGAACACAAAGAGGAAACTGAAGGCAGTGCATTTTTGGCCTTCACGATCGCGATGGTCTTTCCGCGATCGCGAAGAAGGGTCGCCTGGGCAGTGCATAAGTTTGCAAAAACGGGTTTTGCTCATTTCATCTCATTTCCTCCATGGGAGCCGACCTAGGAGCGATTTTGGAGCTCCATCTTCATCATCTATGTCAAGGTAAGTGTTGCCCACCTATTGCAGGTTAAATACTTGGATTATCTCTAGATTTTAACATGGAGTATCATGGGAAATTAGTGGAAATTTGGGATTTTGAAGAAAACCTAGAAATTTATAATTTTGGATTTTGACCATGAAATTAGATATGGAATTTGGAATAAATTATATATTTGAGTTCGTGATATTATGGGTAAAGTTTACTTTCGAAAAGTTTTGGAATCCGGGCATGTGGGCCTGAGGGTGATTATATCGACTTTTCGAAAGAAGTTGGAAATTATTGTAAAATGGATTAAAACGAGTATTAGAGTATATACTTATAAATATGAACATTTATTTACTAGTTTTCGAGCGTTGGGCATCGATTTGAGTTGTTGGAAAGGCTTGGGAGCCTGCTAAGGAGCTTCGAAGCGAGGTAAGTCTCCTTTCTAACCTTATAAGAGGGAATTAACCCCATAGGTGAATTGAACTAATATGTGCTTCTATTTGTGGGGGCTATGTACGCACGAGGTGACGAGATTCTATACGTAGCTACTAATTATGCCTATGTCCGGGTAGTTCTAGGTTTACACCACGCCTTGTTGACACCATTATTTGATTATGTTTATCATTTCCCTTGAAAAGGATTTAGATTGAGTATGCTTATTAAATGCCTTGAAAAGAGTTGATTGAGGATTTCGAGACTTGAAAGTATCATTTGAATTTCGTATTTTTGAAAAGAATTGAAGAATATTATATAACTTAAGAAATTTATGTGTTACCGCGTCGCAAATATATTCCACGAGCGGGGTAAATTTCCACTACTCTCATGGGAGCGGGCTGTTCGCCTCGGTAGGTTAGTAGATTCATCTATGTTTTGTGTCGTTCGACCATAGCCAGTGCACAATTATATTTATATGTTGGTTTGTCTCGTTCGACCTCGGCAGTGCACATTTGTATTTATATGTTGGATCGGGTCATGCGACCTCGGCATGACTTGTGCATGATAACTCTTTGGAACTAATAATAATTTACATTGCTTTATTAGCTTGAGATATAAATTGTTAAATGATGAAAATGAAGTTTGGGAATTTCTATTAGTGAAGGAATTGTTTATTATTTCTGGTTATTGAATTTTTCAGCTATGTTATGTATTCCATGCTTAAATATAATTTTGGCATTTTATTTTTAGCCTATCATAGTAAGTGTGGGAGTTGACCCCTCGTCACTACTTCTTCGAGGTTAGACTGGATACTTACTGGGTACGGGTTGATTTACGCACTCATACTACATTTGCTGCACATTTTTGTGCAGGTACACATATATGTCTAGTGGCTTTGTAAGAGTAGAGGCGTGGTTAAAGCGGGGACTTAGGTGAGTTGTATCCTATGTTACGATCCGCAGCCAGCAGAGTCTCCTTAGAGTCATGTATATTTTTCCTGTCTAATTTGTATTCCGGACAGATGCAGTACTTTATTTTATCTTCCTAGTGGATGCTCATGCATTGTGACATTGGGTTTTGGGGGAACTTATGAGTTATTCAGTAGTGTAGTTGGGATAATATCATCATTTACTCTGTAAACTTTATTTACTGTTACTTGATTGAAGGAAAACTTATGATTTAAAAAATACTAAAATGAGTAATGAAGTTTATTATTTATCGTTGTCTTGCCTGACAGCAGTGTTAGGCGCCATCACGACTTTTAATGGATTTTGGGTCGTGTCAACATGGTATCAGAGCACTAGGTTTACTTAGGTCTCACGAGTCATGAGCAAGTCTAGTAGAGTCTTGCGAATTGGTACGGAGATGTCTGTACTTATCTTCGAGCGGCTACAGAGTTGTAAGGAGCACTTCCCTTCTTGATTCCTCATCATGCGATTTGCTTCCTTTGAGGCTTATGCCTTCATTTTCTTCGTATTCAATCTTATGCGACATGAAGCGCTTGTTATAAATTTGGAATCGAGGAATTTTAATGGTACCATAGATGTGGTGCAGGATGTTTTCCCCTACGTATTTGATTGGGATTTTGTCGTCGCCTTGCGGGAGGCCATTCTTTTAGCTCAACTCAGCATCTGTAATTCCTTAGGTTTTGAGATTTGGCACTGATTGTTATGAAGATTTGTGCATCGCTATCACATAGTGTTGGTGTAATTGTAGGATGCTTGTCTATGCGTCGAGGCAGTGGATGACATGAAATGAGGTTTTACTTAGTGCATGATTCAGAGATTCAGTACTTCATTTCCGACGGAGGAAGGCAATCGGACTACGAATGCTCAGATTTAGGTTGATGGAGTAACAAGACTTGGTATTTACGAGTGTGGTGGAATTTTCATCTGTGGTATGGCGTCGTCGCCCTTGATTGAATGTGTTAAGTTCGCCAATATAGTCTTCTTCAATTCGCCTTTGGGCAGGGTATTGTGAAATAGTACCGGGGAAACGGCTATCAGAGATGGCAGTGTGAGGTGATTCAGGATTGAATCAATGTTCCTGGTATTGAGGGCTCAAGGAAGATGATCTTCGGGGAGGCTTAGAGCTGGTGGAGATCTATTGGTTCAGGTGCTATATAGATGGATTTTGATTTAAGGCAACAACTGGGCAGCGAAAGATGAGGAAGGACATGTGTTAGGTGTCTTGTAGTGGCTAAATTTCTAGGAGCCAGGTGTAAGAAGCAGAAGGCGAGTGGTTGCTTGAAGGAGATGGTTTGACCAAAGTGGGAGATTAGCATATGGGTTTTGTGGCAGGATAGTTGCACGCCTTGAAGAAGGTTTAGAGTGATTTGGGATTAATGGTGAAGGGTGACTAGGTCTACAGGCTTAATTTGGAGTATTGGTTGCTATACGAAGGAAGGTTGGATGCGACGGAAAGGAGTTGCTTGAGATGAGAAGGATACAACATGACCTTGTATTGGAATGTATTGTCGCACCTTTAGTTGATGTCCATGAGGAGTGAACGGACTTGTACAGCTGGTGAATGAGCACGAGCTCAGGATGGGTTACTGATTTCATAAGTAATTGTACCTAGTGCAGCATCGTTGGAAGATGTCGGCATGGGATTTCCACAGGTGGGTTATCTCCTCTGAGTAGGTTAGCGGTTGCGTAGTATTGATGAAGAATTCTACTAGCCATCCAATAAGAGGTCGAATACATGTGTCACGCCCCAACCTCAGGAGGCGTGACCGGCGCTCAATCGAGTGAACCCAACTGAGCAAGCCTTTTTAACACTTTCTACCCAACTCAATACGATTAAGAAAACATGCTTTCGTTTATTTAGACAATAGCAAAAATCGTACATTCAACATTGTTAATTCATTTCCATATCACAAACCTTAAACCATGGTTAAGTTTTCAAGTTTTCATACAGTTGCAGTTTAGAAGAATTAGAGTTTAGAATTACTATGCAGTACATTGACCCATCCGACATCCGAACACAACCCACACAAACATCTACGGAGCCTCTAAGGATACAAAAGACTATTATGACAACGCCGACAACAAGGCCCCGGCTATACCTCAAAAGTGGAAGTCTACAACAAAAGATGTACAATATAACCCCTTGAAGGAGAAAGGGGCTCACCAAGACTTTGAGAGAAGGATACTCCGCTACGCACGATCGGCACTGTTCGCTATGGATCCACCTACATTTATTCAAAAATGTAGCGCCCCCGGCAAAAGGGATGTTAGTACCATGGAATAGTACTAGTATGTATAACTAAAGACCATCCTGTTAGAAAGAACAACCATACAAGAGTAAAAAGAAATCATGAGGACTACAAAGCTTCAAACAATCACCACGTTAGCAATATAAAAGGTTCACATAGTTTTCACATAGTTTGCGTTATTTTAAGTTGGGGCATTCCATATTGTTGCATCATGATTCACAATACCACCGCTTTCTTGGGGCATTCCAAGACGTTACCCTTATTTCATTCTCACTTTCCAGTTTCAATTATCAATACAATACCACCATGTGTGTGTAGCATGGCGTCCGGTCACGGCCCGATCGGCTAAGACGTCTTACCAAGACGTTACCCTTTTCCGTTAATCATCTCACTTCAATTTTTGGTTTCACATGTATTAGTTCATTGGAACTTGGGGCCACAATTACCACATCATACTTGGCAGTAAGCCACATTCCATAACTCACGTTTCACATTATTCCCATCTTCAACTTTAACCTTGCCATTTAAGATCATAGGCGCGTACAAAAGTGATTCAAGTCATAAGCATATAGAGGAATTCATCTAGTTTGGCATATTAATCACAATGTAACCTCGAGTTGAAATTTAGGCATTTAGCACATAGCTCATGTTCTCCACACATCCTCAATTTCACAAAGAATAGCACATTAAGCACATGGAGAAGCACCTTCCACATACATTTTTACAACATCAATTCATTTGACATAGCAAGTACTACATCAATCAAATTTCGGACTTACAACATTTGCACGGACACCATGGAAGCTCAATTTCTAAGAGGAGGGGGGTTTTAGCCATACATACCTCAATAGAGCTTTCCTTAAATCCTTACAATAAATTCTGGAATTTCCTAGAAACTTCGATCTATTTTATGAAAATTGCAAGTTGAACCAAGAATTAGAGACATGATTAAGGTTCTAGCTTATTTGATAATATTAGCAAGCACTAAGTGTGCATTGTGATTTAAGGACCCCTTTTGTGCAGGATTTTCATCATTTTGCACCCCAATTGCTATTTTTTTAGTTCACAACCTCCCCATACCCCATTATCTTTTATGCATGCAAGAAAATCCATTTTTATACCCATGAACCCACAAGCTAATTCCTCATTCTAGTGTGAATTTCGAAACCAAAGGTTAGGGCTCATGTTCTTACCTCCTAGGGTGAAGGCCTAGCAGCTTTACTTGAAATTCTTCAAGGGTTTAGGCAAGGATTGGGTGGGGACTTGATGAAGATCACCCTCTCTCCCTCTAGAAGTTCCTCTCTCACTCTATTTGCAGTAAAATAGCATAAATGGGGTCTAATGGGGTGTTTTTAATGGGATGGGGTCGGGTTTTAAAGTTAGAAAATAGGAGCCCCGACACAGTCGGCGATCGCATAATAGACATGCAGCCCGCAAAAATGGCTTCAAGAACCTGAACAAACTGCCCGGGTATGCAACAAGAATGCGGTCTGTATCCCTGTTCTGCGTTCGCATAATGCACCGCAGAACTCCCCTCGCAAATATTTCAAAGGGATTATGCGATGACTATACGACCCACATATGGATTATGCGATCGCCTAATTGGCCGCATAGTTGACCTTAAAATTAACCATCAAACTGTCTGACTCTACGGCGACTATGCGGTCCGCATAGCTATTATGCGACCGTATAATGGACCGCCTAAATGCACTTTTCTGAAAAACATTATTCCTTAACTTTTTAATGCATAGATCAGTCCAAAGGGTCCGGACCGTGGCAAGCTTGCACGCCGCGAAGAATTTTAAAAATTTCAAACACTTATTCCTAACTCGGCACTACGAGCTTTCGGGCTTTGAGTAGAAATTTTCACGGGGCCTTACAACATGAATGTGGCTAGTGATTCAGAATGTTCATGAAGTGCTTAACAGGAAGATTTTGAGAAAATTGGCGGGTTGATTGGGAGAACATGTCAATGAGGAAGAAGGAATCTTGGTGGGTTCCAGGGTTATGTAACTGTAGCTTCAAGATAAGTAGGAGAGCCCCACCGTCTATGATTGGATTGCATGGTTGTCTACTTGTGAGGTTTCTGGTTATCGGCATATTGGTAGGTTATTACGACTAAGGAAGGAAACATCAGTGGTAATTTGAGCAAAGGATTTGGGGAATATGTTGTATATTTGGCCGTATCGATTCATGTTCAGGCTTTGGGAAAACTCAGAGTTTATGCTTTGTGTAGATGTGATTTACAAGGAAAGTGATCAAGCTGGGTTCTTCTTTGAGATGGTGTTCATGTTCTAGCAGAGCCATAAAGTTTCTTATATTCGGGACCAAGTCAGAGCGGGTTGTCGTGCCCCCTTTTTCTCGCGAAATCGGGTTTATGACATTTGGTTGGGACAACTCTTTCCTTTTGGGAAAGGGGTTTTGCAATTTTGAAGAGTCGCCACCTAATGATCAGGGTGCATTAGGACACCAAAAGAGTTTGAGTTGGATAGCCAGAGATAGGGTAAGGGCTTGAAATTATTCTAAGGGGAAAGTGTTAGGCACCCCTCAGAATCCACTAGTGTGGGTCACGGCCAGACAATTATTGTGAATTTAGGTGCAAATAACATGTAGACAAATAAAGCTTCAAATAAGAGGGGATTTTCACATAATGGTTTACAAATAAACAAAGTTGGAAAGAACAATTAGAAAAGCTGATTTTTAAAAGAAAGAGTTGAAATTGCTAAAAGAAGTGAAGAAATAGAGGGAGGGGGGTCCTAGGTTTATTAAAAATATAGATCACCCCACACAATGTCCGGTAATTACTACTCAATGAGGGGCTACACGTGACATTATCACGTGGTCATCATATCCATATCTACCCTTCCCACCCCGTCAAGGTATTAAAGCGCGAAATGGTCTCGATTACTTCTTGCATGCTATTATCCGTCCCAATCCTATCAGTCCCTGAGGCACTTACGACTACTAATCCTAAAAGGGGAGGGATATTGGGCTTATTTGAGGTTTCAAAAGGTCAAAAATCTAAGGTGACATACACAACACACATTGCACATTTTAAGGGGGGAAGCATGTAAACAAACAGAGGCTCAATCACACCTCCCTGAACGGAAAAGCATGTAATTAGCATGACTTTCACATACTGGTTAAGATATGATTAAATACCAAATATGGAAGAACTTAAAGGTTGAGGCAGACTGATTTATTACATAATTAAGATAAAAAGCCCGAATCAGGCCTACCTGCTGGTTGTAATTAATAGAACAGATTCAGTTTATAGTTTATATCTACTGAATTCAGAAAATAGTAAGGCTTGAAATAAATTGTTTGAATGCATACTTGTTAAACTTGCTAAGTGAGGGAATCGGATTATTAAAAAAGAGGCAGGATTTAACGAATTGATTATAAATTTTGCAACTGACAGTATCCATTATTACTAGTTTTATATCTAACACTGAGTGAGGCGAATCAGATTCGATTAGAGATTCCAATAGGCATGCTTTCTATGCGTTGCTGATTTTAAACTTTATAGACATGGTGTAAAAAAATGCAGAAACCTTATAGACATAGTATCTAAATGCATAAGGCTTGTTTTAAACCTACAAACATGGTATCTAGATGTAGAATTTGTTTACGACCTATGAACATGGTATCTAGATGTAATTGATTATGCAGAAGTGAACAATCCTATAGGCATAATTTCTATACGAAGTTGGCTATGCAGAATTCAGAATAGACCTACAGGCATGATTTCTATTTGAATATGCAGAATTCAAGATACCTATAGACATGGTTTCTATATGAAGTTGGATATGCAGGAATATAGTAGTCCTATAGTCATGATTTCTATATGTATTTGAAATATGCAAAATTATAATAGACCTATAGACATGATCTCTATATGTATTTGAAATATGTAAAATTATGATAGACCTATAGACATGATCTCTATATGTATCTGAATATGCAAAATTGAAATAGACCTATAGGCATGATTTCTACGCTTTGCATGCATAGTTACCCACCCTTTTTCACAAGCCAGCCCCAAGCGTTTATTACAACTTATTACAAACCAGAATGAATAAAAAATTACATCAAAAATAAAAATAAAAAAAAAGTACAACCAAAGGAGAGCCTGATTCAGACTTCCTGTTTGAAATATGAGATAGACCAACTCAAAGACCATTGATCCAAAACCTTTCTCCAATCTGAGTGTGTCAAAGTTCCCTAAGAGCCTTACTGGAACTCCGAGCAATGCTCACACCCAAATTATATCACCAGAATAGGGACAAGTCCAGTGTAGAAGGGCCAGCCCTCGAGTCTCCAAGTTCAGAGAGAGCTCAAAGGGTCCCAAGGCAAGGCTCACAAGAGGGGGGCAGAACTTAAAATCTAAGAGAGAGTGCAAGTCAAGAACAGAATTCTAAGGAATAAAGGAGAGGGAAACAGCCACAAACAGGTACACAAAAGGGGTTCTGGGAATAGGGGAATTGCACAGAGCCTATTGCTTAGGCTAGGTCAAGCTTTAGGCATACCAAGCAATGGAGGATGCTGGCATGCCTATAAGCCTGCCAGAACACATCATATTAGAGGCTAGGATCCCAGGGGATCAAGTTTGAGTCATCGACAATAATTTGCAGTACTGCCATGCCTCAAACCATAGCATAAACACATAGGGAGTGGGATTTTGGGATTCACAATAAATTTAGAATAGGCAGAAGGAAATTACAGCATGCTAAAGTAAGCATTGAACTACACATAAGCAGTAGGAAGACATGCAGGTAAAGGTATTAAATAAACACATTGTTTGTGATTGCTGAAAACCTTAATCCGGACATACCAGTTTCAAAGTAGCAAAATATAGCAGTAGCAGTACTTGGAAAGCAGGCCACAACACAAGTAACAAGAGAGAATGCTTTTGAATGTGAGTGTGAGTTCAGAAAACTAAGAGTGTTCGTGTGTCGTGTTAATGAAAGAGCAGGTATTTATAGTGTGAAACATGCAGAAAATATGGCAAGAAATTACCATGTACCAATTAAAATCTATCAGTAGAAGAACTTCCTTAATTAAGGAGTTCAAACTCAAACGGTAGTGAACATAAATCATTTAAGGAAAGAGATCGAGTAAGCATCTTGTGCAAAGTAGGAAATTAGGGGTAAATACATAGGAGTTTTATTATGGGAAGAATCTTTAAAATACACGGTTAAACAAATAAGGTAAGATACCTAATAAAATCAATTAGTACATAGTAAATCAAGGAGTCAGGGATTCAAAATCACTGGTTCACGAGTAAACCAAGTCACAAAGGCTAAGGAAAGTTTTTGAATCAAACCAAGTAACAGGGAAATTAGCACAACAAGGAAAGAATCAAGCAGATTTACACAAAGGAGGTCTGAAATCAGTGAAAAAATTGGAAGTCATTCTAGAGGGGAAGTTCAGCATATATAAAGAGTACACAAGTATTAGGCATGCGAGGCTGAATTTAGGATAAAGAAAAAGCGTCATGCAATAAGTAGTGAACCATAGTAACATGGTAGTCATCTTAGTGACAAAGAAGAGGGAGAGTATCAAATAGCATGCAGAGGGTCCAGTAGAAAGACCCTAGAAGAGTTTAGCTGGAAATCAGAATCATATAAACAAACAAAGGTTGAAACAAAGATTTCGAAACTCAATCGAGCAGTAGATGAAACAATCTTCAAAAACTCGAATAGGTCCAAAGAAGTTAGGGTTTTGAAATCAAACAAGTTCAAAGATGAAGAACAGGCAAATCACATAGCGAATAGTCTCAATCATAAGAAACACAGTGGAACAACACATAAGAAATACAGTAGAAGAAACACATAGCAAATACAGTAGAAGGAACTTATAAGAAACACAGTAAAAGACACACATGCGAAACACAATAGAACATGCTAAAGATCAGAGAAACTTTAAAGGATAACTTAACGAAATCCTAAATCGGAAAAAGATATAGTTTTGAAAGAACTTTGAGAAAATGTTTAAAAGCTTAGAGAAAACAGTGATATACAACGGATCTAAAAGAATCGGAGAAACCTCGAAGGGTTAGGGTTTCAGAAGAACCCAGGTGATGAGAAGGGCTTGGAAAGTCATTGATCTGAATGAAGAAGTCGAGATCAGGCTCGAATAACCATGGCTGGCCGGAGCAAGGTCGGAGACGGCCATAGAACTCGAATCAAACAAAGTCTGGGCCAAGCTTCCTCATGGTCAGGCCTTCAAACCACAGTAACCAAGCGTGTAGGAGTTATGGGAGGCCGGTATAGGACTTCAATGGCCTTGGAAGCCATGGATTCCGGTGATTTTAGGGTGGAAGTGGAGGGAGGCGGCTAGGGTTTGAGAAGCTTTGAGAGAGAATTGAGAGAAAGGGGGGGTTTCAAAGGCGGCTGGGGATGCAAAATGATTAGGGTTTGGGGGTAAGGGAAAATTAAAAAAGGAAAGATTAAAAGGTGGCCGTTGATCATTTTGATCAACGGCCTCGATTGAATGGGGAATTCGGGCGGGTTGTTTAGAAGGGTCGTGGGTCGGGTAGATTAGGTAATTGGGTTGGGTAATTGGGTTTCGGAATTGGGTTTATAGGTCCAAATCCGGCTAAAATTGAAATGCAAATGGGCTATCATTTAAATAGCCATTTTTCCCTCATTTATTTTATAAAAAATAATAAATAATTTATGGAAGTAAATTAAAGGCACTAAAATGGTTAGTAACATATAATTATCCATTTGAAAATACTGGACTTAATTTTCATAAATATAAACACAATTAAATCTTAAAAGGGGCTAATATTGCAATTATATGCAATTTAGCTTTAAAAATACTAAATAAATTCGTAAAAATTTGCAAAAAATATATTAGCTATATTTTAGTATAAATATGAGAATCCAATAAATGAATCACCAAAATGATAATTTTGGGAATTATTATTGGGTTTTTTATCAATAAAAATAGGGGAATAAATTGGTTTAAAAATCTTTAAAAATTAAGAAAAAATAATAAAATATTTGGACATGCTTATATATGCATACATATGCTATTTTGAAAGTATTTTGCATATTAAAAATATACAAGGAAAAATTGGGTCTCAACAGCTGCCCCTCTTTATCCGGGAAGGATGAAAGAGTTGTCGGGTAAAGATATGATGGCCAATTTTGACCTGGCAAAACGGTTTGAAGAGGTTTGGCCGTGCTCTGGCTTCTGAGCTGCCTACATATCCCTGGTCTTACAGGAATCAGGCCATATGTAGTTGAGGATACGTCGGCGGAATATGCCGATGGAGACCTTCCAAGAGCGGACGCAATATTCAGGACGGGGTGAATGATTAAGGTCTGATGGGGCTGCGGGAACTGGAGCGAAATCGCTCCTGTCGAGATGGTCGTTGCTCGCCGGTTTACCTGCAAATAAGCAAATACAAGCATATATTGTGCATAAATTTAAACGTGATGCAAATTCCCGTCAGACCGTGAATGTTGTCTTTGGACAGTAAGGATGACGTCCTTAGACCATGACGTCCTAGGCCATGAAGCGCATAATAATAAAGGATTCGCAGGCCATGAAATGATGCTCTCGGGCTATGAGAATGATGCCTCCGAACCATGATGCCTTTGAATAATGATATGCAAATGATTGAAGGGATTCTCAGGCCATGTCATGGTGTTCTCGGGCTATGCAAATGGTGTCTTCGAACAATGACGCCCTCGAATAATTTTGCGATCTTTCAGCCCATGAGATGCGTAAATAAAGCGGCGATCTTTCAGCCATGCAGAATATAAAATAAAGCGGCGATCTTTCAGCCATTCACAAGCGTAAATAAAGCGGCGATCTTTCAGCCATGCAAACGTAAATAAAGCGACAATCTTTCAGCCATGCAGAATGTAAATGAAGTGGCAATCTTTCAACCATGCAAGCATAAATAAAGCGGCGATATTTCAGCCATGCAGAACGTAAAATAAAGCGGCGATCTTTCAGCCATGCAGAATGTAAATAAGGTGGCGATCTTTCAGCTATGCAAGAGTAAATAAAACGGCGATCTTTCAGCCATGCAAGCGTAAATAAAGCAGCGATCTTTCAGCCATGCGGAACGTAAAATAAAGCGGCGATCTTTCAGCCATGCAAGTGTAAATATAGTGGCGATATTTCAGCCATGCAGATGCAGATGAAGACAGTGTTTAGTCTCGGTTGGCAGAATGGTAGCCTTATGCAATGCAGATGGAGACAGTGCTTAGTCTCGAAAGGCAAAATGGTAGCCTTATGCAGTGCAGTAAAATGCATATGGAGACAGTGTTTAGTCTCGGAAGGCAGAATGGTAGCCTTATGCAATGCAGACAATGCAGATGGAGACGGCAAATGGTAATAGAGTTTCTTAGCTGATAACAGGTTGCGATAATTGTGACTGCTGGGGATATTGTGATATAGGGCATATCACCGGTGTGCGTGGATAGCAAATGCTAGTAAATGTAACAATTTCGAGAGTTGTATTCCTGAACAACGTTTGTCTTGTGAGTGTATGGCATGCCTGATGCTTTCGTAATCCCAGTGCCTGCATCCAAAGAAAAATCGTGAGTTTTGTAGATGGGAGGTTAGTTCATATCCCTGCTGGCCTTGCTTGACCTATTCGTCTTTGATCTGGTGATACAGTATGCATCATTGGGGGTAGCGTCGCTGAACAAAGCGATTTCGATAATAAACATGCATGAATTTGTAAAAGTAAGACATAAGTATATATTTAAGAACAACTTTTAGATGAACCGACGATTGTGATGTGGCTTGAGACATTGCAACCTCTCTTGCTACGGAATTTTGAGGGTCCTCCTCAAAATTCTGCCCAGTTTAATGAGTTGATGCCTCTAACGGCTACAGGCGATGACTAGCTGAAATTACTTCGAAATTTTGAGGGTCCTCCTCAAAATTCTGCCCTAGTTTCCAATTGCAGGGGGAAATGAAAATTTTATTAAAATGTGACCGAACCCATAAGGCTGCCTACGTATCCCCTCTTAAACGGGAATCAGGTCAGACGTAGTTCAATTACATCATATAGGAAAGCATAAAGATTACACATAATAGCGCTTGACTGCATCTGAATTAATCGATTTCGGCCAGACTTCTCCGTCCATTTCAGCAAGTATGAGGGCTCCTCCTGTCAGAACCCGGTGAACCATATATGGACCTTGCCAGTTGGGAGAGAATTTCCCAAAGGCTTCATCTTGATGTAGGAAAATGTTCTTTAATACCAGCTGCCCTGGTGTGAACTGTCTCGGCTTGACTCTTTTGTTGAAGGCTCTGGACATCCTATTCTGATAAAGTTGACCATGGCAAACTGCATTCATTCTTTTCCCATCTATGAGAGCCAGCTGCTCGTAATGACTTTTCACCCACTCTGCATCGTTGAGTTCAGCTTCTTGTATGATTCTTAAGGAAGGAATTTCTACTTCGACTGGAATGACGGCTTCTGTACCATAAACCAGCATATAGGGGGTTGCCCCAGTTGATGTGCGGACTGTGGTGCGATACCTCAATAAAGCAAATGAAAGCTTCGCGTGCTACTGCTTATGCTTCTCTACCATTTTCTTTAGTATCTTCTTAATGTTCTTGTTGGCGGCTTCTACAGCTCCATTCATTTGAGGCCTGTAGGTTATGGAATTCTTATGTTTGATCCTGAAGGTTTCACACATGGCTTTCATCAAGTCACTATTGAGGTTGGAGCCATTATCAGTGATGATAGATTCTGGAATCCCGAATCGACAAACGATGCGGTCGCGGACAACATCTGCCACGACTTTCTTAGTTACTGCTCTGTAAGATGTTGCTTCGACCCATTCGGTGAAATAATCGATTTCTACCAGGATAAATCTGTGTCCGTTGGAAGCGGCAGGCTCGATTGGTCCAACTACATCCATTCCCCAGGCAGTGAAAGGCCATGGTGAGCTTGTTGCATTAAGCTCATTGGGAGGCACCTTTATCATGTCTGCATGTATCTGACAGTGGTGGCATTTTCGGACATACTGGATGCAGTCTGTTTCCATAGTCATCCAAAAGTAACCAGCCCGGAGTATTTTCTTGGCTAAGACAAAACCGTTCATATGTGGACCACAGGTCCCAGCGTGAATTTCTTCTAGCAGCTTGAATGCTTAGTTTGCATCGACACACCTAAGTAGACCCAAATCAGGAGTCCTCCTATACAGGATTCCTCCACTGTGAAAGAAGTTGTTAGATAACCTCCGAAGTGTGCGCTTCTGAATAGGATTCGCAAGTTCTGGGTATTCTCCTTTTGTCAAATATTCCTTGATATCCCGAAACCAAGGTTTTCCGTCTGCTCCTTCCTCGACATGGGAACAATAAGCCAGCTGATTATGAATCTTTACTGGAATGGGATCAATGAAGTTTTTGTCTGGATGCTGTATCATGGATGACAGGGTAGCCAATGCATCGGCGAATTCATTCTGGATTCTGGGAACATGTCGGAATTTTGTCTTTGTGAACCTCTTTCTCAATTCATGTACGTGATGCAGATACGGGAGTATCTTAGAGTTCTTGGTTGCCCATTCTTCTCGGACCTGATGTATGAGTAAGTCTGAATCTCCAATTACTAGCAACTCTTGAACGTTCATGTCAATGGCCATCTTGAGCCCTAGGATGCGGGCTTCATACTCGGCCATATTGTTGGTGCAACGGAACCTAAGTTTGGTACACACCAGATAATACTGACCGGTTTCTGATACTAGGACTGCTCCTATGCCAACTCCTTTGAAATTTGTCACTCCGTCGAAAAACATTCTCCAGCTGTCATAGGATTCTGCAATATCTTCTCCTACGAACGATACCTCTTCATCGGGAAAATACGTTTTCAAAGGTTCATTTCTCCATCTACGGGGTTTTCAGTAAGGTGATTTCCTAGTGCCTGTCACTTGATTACTTTCTGAGTCACGTAGACAATGTCAAATTCACTCAATAGGATTTGCCACTTGGCTAGCTTGCCAGTGGGCATGGGCTTCTGAAAGATGTACTTCAAAGGGTCCATCCTTGATTTGAGATATGTAGTATAGGCATAGAAGTAATGCCTCAGCTTCTGAGCTACCCAAGTCAAAGCACAGCAGGTGCTCTCTAACAGAGAATACCAAGCTTCGTAGGGAGTGAACTTCTTGCTGAGGTAGTAAATGGCCTGCTCCTTCCTCCCTGTTTCATCATGCTGCCCCAGGACGCAACCGAAGGCACCATCTAATACTGCAATGTAGAGTAGTAAAGGTCTACCCGGCTCGGGCGGGACCAAAACTGGTGGTGTTGACAAGTACTCCTTGATTCTGTCAAAAGCTTTCTGGCAGTCATCGATCCACTTGGTAGCGGCATCCTTCTTTAGCATCTTAAGTATTGGCTCACAGATAATTGTGGACTGTGCTTTGAACCGACTGATGTAGTTGAGTCTCCCTAAGAAACTCATCACGTCCTTCTTGTTCTTTGGCGGTGGTAGTTCTTGAATGGCTTTGACCTTTGATGGATCCAATTCTATTCCTCGGTGACTCACAATAAACCCAAGTAATTTTCCAGCGAGTACCCCAAATGCGCACTTTGCGGGATTCAGTTTCAGGTTGTACCTTCGCAACCTATTGAAAAACTTTCTCAAATCTTCCATGTGATTAGTGGCCTTCTTGGACTTGATGATAACATCATCTACGTACACCTCGATCTCTTTGTGTATCATATCATGAAAAATGGTGGTCATAGCCGTCATGTAGGTGGCCCCTGCATTCTTTAAACCAAACGGCATTATCTTGTAGCAGTACATTCCCCACGGTGTAATGAAAGCTGTTTTCTCAGCATCTTCTTCATCCATCCAAATCTGGTGGTAACTGGCGAAACATTCCACAAATGATTGCAATTCATGCTTGGCGCAATTGTCGATCAAGATGTGTATGTTTGGCAAAGGGAAGTCGTCTTTCGGACTGGCCCGATTGAGATCCCGGTAGTCGACACAGACTCTAACCTTCCCGTCCTTCTTTGGTACTAGCACAATGTTAGCTAACCATGTCGGATACTCAACGACCCTGAGAACTTTAGCTTTGACCTGCTTAGTAACTTCTTCCTTGATTTTCAGACTCATATCAGGTTTGAACTTTCTGAGCTTTTGCTTTACCGGCGGACATGTTGGATCAGTTGGTAGTTTGTGAGCCACAATAGACGTGCTCAGGCCCGTCATGTCGTCGTATGACCAGGCGAATATGTCCTCATATTCTCTTAGAAACTCTGTGTATTCCTTCTTTTCTGATGACGACAAGTGAACACTGATTCGCGTTTCCTTGACATTTCCTTCATCCCCCATATTAACAATTTCTGTCTCGTCCAGGTTGGACTTTGGTCTGTTTTCAAAATTCTCAACTTCCTTAACAATCTACTCCAGTATGTCATCTTCCTCTGAATCTATATCCGTTTGTTGCGTTGTCTCATTGCATGTCACAGTCATCGGTTCATCAAGATAAGTAATAGTAATGCTGTATAGGTAGAGTAATGAGAGAAAATAATAAGAGTGTTGATTTATTAGAAAAAAAATTGAAATGCTTTGATAAATTCCATAACTGTTTTGAACATTGAAGATCTTATTGCGGAAATTTAAAATGCGAAAGAAAAACTAGTAAAGTTAAAAGATAGTGCATGATGCTTGTTCAGCCTTGCTACCCCGAGGCTCGCCGGGCTCTGGTGGTTCTGATGGTCGAGTTATTGAGGCATGCTCCTCCACTCACAGCTTGTATGGAAGGGCCTTCCTCCCCCTCCTCCTCGAGAACGACGCAACAATCCATATCATCATCTTCCAGGAACAAATTCTTCACTGCTGCCAGTGCTTCCTCTTCTTCTGACCCATAGATAACATCGGCCGGTTGGAAAGTCTGTNGTCTGTTTCCATAGTCATCCAAAAGTAACCAGCCCGGAGTATCTTCTTGGCTAAGACAAAGCCGTTCATATGTGGACCACAGGTCCCAACGTGAATTTCTTCTAGCAGCTTGGATGCTTCCTTTGCGTCGACACACCTGAGTAGTCCCAAATCAGGAGTCCTCCTATACAGGATTCCTCCACTGTGAAAGAAGTTGTTGGATAACCTCTGAAGTGTGCGCTTCTGAATAGGATTCGCAAGTTCTGGGTATTCTCCTTTTGTCAAATATTCCTTGATATCCTGAAACCAAGGTTTACTGTCTGCTTCTTCCTCAACATGGGCACAGTAAGCCGGCTGATTATGAATTTTCACCGGAATGGGATCAATGAAATTCTTATCGGGATGTTGTATCATGGACGACAAGGTGGCCAAGGCATCGGCGAATTCATTCTGGATTCTGGGAACATGTCGGAATTCTGTCTTTGTGAACCTCTTTCTCAATTCCTGTACGTGATGCAGATACGGGAGTATCTTAGAGTTCTTGGTTGCCCATTCTTCTTGGACCTGATGTATGAGTAAGTCTGAATCTCCAATTACTAGCAACTCTTGAACGTTCATGTCAATGGCCATCTTGAGCCCTAGGATGCAGGCTTCATACTCGACCATATTGTTGGTGCAGGGGAACCTGTGTTTGGCAGACACTGGATAATGCTGACCGGTCTCTGATACTAGGACTGCTCCTATGCCAACTCCTTTGAAATTTGCCGCTCCATCGGAAAACATTCTCCAGTTGTCATAGGATTCTGCAATGTCTTCTCCTACGAACGATACCTCTTCATCGGGAAAATATGTTTTCAAAGGTTCATATTCTCCATCTACGGGGTTTTCAGCAAGGTGATCTGTTAGTGCCTGTCCCTTGATTGCTTTCTGAGTCACGTAGACAATGTCAAATTCACTCAACAGGATTTGCCACTTGGCTAGCTTGCCAGTGGGCATGGGCGTCTGGAAGATGTACCTTAGAGGATCCATCCTTGATATGAGATATGTAGTGTAGGTATAGAAGTAGTGCCTCAGCTTCTGGTCCACCCAAATCAGAGCGCAACAGGTACGCTCTAACAGAGAGTACCGGGCCTCGTACAGAGTGAACTTCTTGTTGAGATAGTAAATGGCCTGCTCTTTCCTCCCCGTTTCATCATGCTGCCCCAAGACGCAACCGAAGGCACCATCTAATACTGCAATGTAGAAGAGTAAAGGTCTACCCGGCTTGGGCGAGACCAAAACTGGTGGTGTTGACAGGTACTCCTTGATTCTATCAAAAGCTTTCTGGCAGTCATCGGTCCACTTCGTAGTGGCATCCTTCTTTAGCATCTTAAAGATTGGTTAACAAATAACTGTGGACTGTGCTATGAACCGACTGATGTAGTTGAGTCTCCCTAAGAAACTCATCACGTCCTTCTTGTTCTTTGGCGGTGGTAGTTCTTGAATGGCTTTGACGTTTGATGGATCCAGCTCTATTCCCCGGCGACTCACAATAAACCCCAGCAATTTTCCAGCGGGTACCCCAAATGCGCACTTCGCGGGATTCAGTTTCAAGTTTTACCTTCGCAACCAATTGAAAAATTTTCTCAAATTTTCCGTGTGATCGGTGGCCTTCTTGGACTTGATGATAACATCATCTACGTACACCTCGATCTCTTTGTGTATCATATCATGAAAAATGGTGGTCATAGCCGTCATGTAGGTGGCCCCTGCATTCTTTAAACCAAACGGCATTATCTTGTAGCAGTACATTCCCCACGGTGTAATGAAAGCTGTTTTCTCAGCATCTTCTTCATCCATCCAAATCTGGTGGTAACTGGCGAAACATTCCACAAATGATTGCAATTCATGCTTGGCGCAATTGTCGATCAAGATGTGTATGTTTGGCAAAGGGAAGTCGTCTTTCGGACTGGCCCGATTGAGATCCCGGTAGTCGACACAGACTCTAACCTTCCCGTCCTTCTTTGGTACTAGCACAATGTTAGCTAACCATGTCGGATACTCAACGACCCTGAGAACTTTAGCTTTGACCTGCTTAGTAACTTCTTCCTTGATTTTCAGACTCATATCAGGTTTGAACATTCTGAGCTTTTGCTTTACCGGCGGACATGTTGGATCAGTTGGTAGTTTGTGAGCCACAATAGACGTGCTCAGGCCCGTCATGTCGTCGTATGACCAGGCGAATATGTCCTCATATTCTCTTAGAAACTCTGTGTATTCCTTCTTTTCTGATGACGACAAGTGAACACTGATTCGCGTTTCCTTGACATTTCCTTCATCCCCCAGATTAACAATTTCTGTCTCGTCCAGGTTGGACTTTGGTTTGTTTTCAAACTTCTCAACTTCCTTAACAATTTCTTCCGGTATGTCATCTTACTCTAAATCTATATCCGTTTGTTGTGTTGTCTCATTGCATGTCATAGTCATCAGTTCATCAAGATATGTAATAGTAATGTTGTATAAGTAGAGTAATGAGAGAAAATAATAAGAGTGTTGATTTATAAGAAAAAATTGAAATGCTTTGATAAATTCCATAACTGTTTTGAACATTGAAGATCTTATTGCGGAAATTTCAAATGTGAAAGAAAAACTAGTAAAGTTAAAAGATAGTGCATGATGTTTGTTCAGCCTTGATACCCCGAGGCTCACCAGGCTCTGGTGGTTTTGATGATCCAGTTATTGAGGTATGCTCCTCCACTCACAGGTTGTGTGGAAGGGCCTTCCTCCCCCTTCTCCTCGAGAATGACGCAACAATCCATATCATCATCTTTCAAGAACAAATTCTTCACTACTGCCAGTGCTTCCTCTTCTTCTAACCCATAGATAACATCGGCCAGTTAGAAAGTCTGTTCCAAGTGTGGTATTGACTGCTCCAGCGGATAGTAAGGACC
The DNA here is from genome assembly GCF_001879085.1 of Nicotiana attenuata. Taxonomy (NCBI): domain Eukaryota; kingdom Viridiplantae; phylum Streptophyta; class Magnoliopsida; order Solanales; family Solanaceae; genus Nicotiana; species Nicotiana attenuata. Next base: position 37,225 of record NW_017673046.1, on the reverse strand, counting down.
GCGCCATGGTGGCGACCAGTTGCTGAATTCCTCTCAGGTGTACTCATATCCTAGACCGAAGGTGGTGCCATGCTTCTTGAGCTTTATGGGCTTAGCGATTCCTTGGAGGTTCTTCCCAAGCCCTTTACCCGGTTCGTACCCACTCCAATTCAATATGATCTCGATTTTATTGTCCCACCATTCGTCCTTGTCAACGGTGTTGACTCACTCGATGTGGTGATAGGTCTCCCCACCTACCTTTCTTCTGCCTCCGACTATCGGGATGGTCTGGCGACTTTATATAAGGTTGCTACCGTCGCCGTGAATGATCACCTCCTGGTGGTTCCAATCAAACTTCACTACCTGATGTAGTGTTGATGCTACGGCCCCAGCAGCATGAATCCAGGGTCGTCCTAACAGCAGGATTATAAGATGCCGGCACGTCTATCACTTGAAAATCCACATCGAACCAAGTAGGCCCCATTTGTAAACACAGACTAATTTCCCCAATGTTGGACCTTTGGGAGCCGTCGAAAGCTTTTACGTTGATGGCCCCGTCCTTAATCTCGTGCAGCCCCTTACCCAATGTCCTGAGTGTTACCAACGAACAAATGTTGAGGATGGATCCCCCATCAATCAGGACTCTGGTGACAAAATAATTTTTGCATTGCACGGTGATGTGCAATGCCTTGTTATGACCCAACCCTTCTGGTGGCAGCTCATCTTCATGAAAAGTGATCTTGTGACTTTCCAATACCTGTCCTACCGTGTTCGCCATCTCTCTGCCGGTGATGTTGCTTGGCACATATGCTTCACTCAGCACCCTTAACAAGGTATTCTTGTGTGCATCGGAATTTTGTAGCAAAGCAAGGATAAAATTTGCGCTGGTATTTTGTTCAGCTGATCAATGACCGAGTATTCCTTGGCCTGTATCTTTCTCCAGAGATCATCCGGCCCGGTCTCAGTGATGGTTGACCGGCTACAAGCCTGTTTGCTTGACTCAGCTAGATGTTTCGGGGTATAAACTCTACCAGTTCTCGTCATACCATGTGCCGCAATAGCTTCTCCGAACATAACCTTGCCTTTCCTTCTTGCCTCGGCTGTGTAGTCCCATGGTATAGCCTTCGTATGGAAAGGTGTTATGGATGACCTTGCCACTGGAATTAGCGTGGCTATCTTTACTCCGAACGGCGCCTGCACCTTGGGCGATAAAACTGCAACTTCGAATGGTGTAGGTGCCTTTGCTGGAGACACGAATTCGACCTCAATTGGCGCTGGCGTCTTTGCAGATGGTGGCGGTTCAAATTGCAATGGTATGGACATATTTACCTCGGCATCCCCAGAGGGCTGAATCTGGACTATGATCGGATTAAGGGTGACTATTGGTTACTTTGGGTCGTCACCTTCTGTGATCAAACCGATCGATCCTTTGGGATCCCAATCATCCTCTATTTCATTCATGTGAACGCCTCCTCCCTTGTGGTCAGGCAGAGGGTTATTGCGGACACTTGGAACAGGCTCCTTTGCCACAATAATCTTGTTATCAATTAGAGTCTGGATTTTATCTTTCAGAGAACGGCATTCGTCAATGGTGTGTCCTTTTATGCCTGAATGGTATGCACAGGATTTATTTGGATTGACCCACTGAGAAGGGTTCTCAAGGGTTACAGCAGGGATAGGGGTGACATAACCAGTAGCTTTATGTCTTTCATACAACTGGTCGATAGGTTCAGCAATAGTCGTATACTATTTTGGAGGTCTTCGGTCAAAATTTGGTCGAGGTCTAGGGAAGTTTTGGGTGCAGGCGGGGATTGATAGTGGGCTAGTTGAGTATTGTAGGCTTGGTAAACATGTGCGGGTTGGGAATATCTGGGTGAAGTAGGCTGATATGTGGGTGGTGGAGGTGATTGATAAGTGGGTGAGGGTGCTTGGTAACTCGGAGCGGGCTGATATGTGAGTGGAGGTGTCGGGTAGGTTTGGTATTTGATAGGAGATTTGGTTCTTTGTGCAACCATCACAGCTCCTACGTCCCTTTTCTTGGACGCACCACCAGACTGTAAGGCCTTATTTGTAGCTTGCAGGGCTTCGAAGTTTGTGATCATACCGCTCTTAATTCCTTCTTCGATTCGTTCACCCAACTTGATGATGTCAGAAAATTTGTGGCTTTCAATCATCATTAGTCGCTCATAGTATTGCGGGTCTTGTGCCTGGACAAAGAATTTGTTCATTTGTTCCTCCTCCAAGGCAGGTCTCACTGTAGCGACTTCCGACCTCCAACGAGTAGTATATTCGCGAAATGTTTCTGTAGGTTTCTTCTTCAGATTTTGAATGTAGATCACATACGGCGCATTTCTGTATTAAATCTGAACCTGTCCATGAAATCAGAGGCCATACCGACCCAACTTGACCATTTCTTAGGATCCTGGCTGATGTACCAGGATAGTGCATCTCCTTTTAGACTCCTCATGAATAGCTTCATGCGGATTCTCTCGTCTTTTCCTAGCCCAACCAACTTGTCACAATATGTCCTTAAATGGACCCTGGGATCACCTGTACCATCAAACATCTCAAACTTAGGAGGTTTGTACCCCTCGGGCAGTTCGACATCGGGCTATATGCAAAGATCTTCGTAGTTCAGCCCTTCGATTCCCTTACTCCCTTCAACGCCCTGAATTCTGCTATTCAATTTCTCAAGTTCTTCAGTCAGGTTCTTGATAAGCGAATCTTTATCATCAGACTCGGGTGTGTTTGAGATAGGTGGGGTGGAGTGCGGCACAGTCTCCACGTAGATGGGGGTGTTATGGTGGGTGTGGCAGTGGTCATTTGTGGAGTTTTGTGGTTCTGGGATGAGCAGCGGGGTATTGGAAGTATGGCAGGTGTTGCAGTGGTGGTGAGGAGCGGGATGGTTTTGTTGCTTCGGGATGTTCTGCGGAGGTGTAGGGTTCCGAGCATTTGGGAAGTTGATATCTCGAGTAGTGAGGGAAAATGATAGATTTGCCAGATTCCGGACTTGATCAAGTTCTTCCTGAAATTTCAGCAGCTTTTGTTCCAGTTGGGATGCATTCTCCTTGGGAACCAAAGTACCATGACCGTGAGTGGCCTCTACCCGTTCAGTTGAGTTTTCCTTTCTGGCGTTGTTCAAATCTTCCATCTTCCCTTTATTCTTGTTTTTGACGGGACTGAGAGGAGGAATGGGTGGAGGGCCCTTGGATCTTGTGGAATAGGATGATGTTGCCAGAGTGCTCGAACTAACCTTTGGGGAGGGGAAATAATAAACAAAAGTAAAAAAAAAGGTAACAAGTTAGTAAGGATCATAAAAAGTATTGCAGTATTTAAACACATAGTGCAGGAATGTAAATTGTGTCCTAATTTGGGGACCTCTGTGTGCCCGAGGTAGGCCTAGAGATAAGTTGATTTGGAGAACTTGGAATGCTAAATTCCTTATTTTATTGATAAAAGATAGACAAATCCCAAACCGACACTAAATAACAGGAAAAATAAAGTCACTAATGGCCATTGGCCTTATTACATTTTAAATAGCAAAAAGATAAAGTCCTATCTACTTGGTCCCTGAAGGACCCTCCCCAGACTCGGCATCCTTGGCTTCGTCAAATAACTTCTCCAGCTCGCGAAGTCCCAGCAATAGGTAGGCCCTGGCTAGGTGTCCGCCTTCGGTTCCTTCGGCATTTTGGCAATCTTCGACCCTCTTAAGAAACTTTTTCTCCAACTCCACTATGCCTCATTCCAAGTGTCCCAGAACAGTGTAGCAGCTTCTATGATCTTGTTGTTAGATTGGATCTCCAGAAGGGATGGTAGATTTCCCAAATATTTTCGGACGAGAGTTTGATCACTAAAGTGAAGATCTTTCCACCAGCTTAGCAATCTTGGATGGATGTTATGACATGCCGAATCTAGGGACTTCGTACCTCATATTTTTGCAAGGCAAATAAGGTTAGGCCCTTACGCCCACCGGACTCGGCTATTAATACCAATAATTAGCATGAAAGAATTTAGTTCTCCAAATAAATGCACAGAACGTGATAATGTCCGTTTGGGTTTCAGGGAAACCCAATGGACTTTGGACAACGCTATCTTAAAGAGTCATTATGCAGACAACATAACTGACTCGGATAGGTTTGACCATGATGCATGCATAGTTAAAAAGAGTGGGGTTTCAATGGGGTTTTAGACTGGTACCCTTGAGGAGACAACTCAAGGGGGAAAGGCACGGTACCGTCGACTACACCATTGATCGACTGGTTTTACCGCAAATACGCCTTTTCCAGATTTAGGGGGTGATAATATTGGAAAAGCGCAACCACTCATTATAAGCGCTGCTATAGTATTTGTTTGGCACGAGCGGAATATGATGTTGAGCATGATTATGCAACAATTAAAGGCATGTTGTCACGTATTTGCACGTTTAAGAAAGACGTAAATACAATAGTTTCATAATTTAAAGCAGTAGTAAAGGAAAGCAAAAAGGAAAGAAACGAAAGAAAAGTCAGTTTTGTAGTTGAAAATGAAATTGAATGCTTAAAAGAAATAAACAAATAGTTGCGCATAAAGAAGCATAAATTCACAATAATAGCCTGAAATGGTAAAAGCCTAAAATTCCCCAGCAGAGTCGCCATGCTGTCGCGCCCCCTTTTTCTCGCAAAATCGGGTTTATGACATTTCGTTGGGACAACTCTTTCCTTTTGGGAAAGGGGTTTTGCAATTTTGAAGAGTCGCCACCTAATGATCAGGGTGCATTAGGACACCAAAAGAGTTTGATTTGGATAACCAGAGATAGGGTAAGGGCTTGAAGTTATTCTAAGGGGAAGGTGTTAGGCAGCCCTCACAATCCACTAGTGTGGTTCCCGACCAGACAATTATTGTGAATTTAGGTGCAAATAACATGTAGACAAATAAATCTTCAAATAAGAGGGGATTTTCACATAATGGTTTACAAATAAACAAAGTTGGAAAGAACAATTAGAAAAGCTGATTTTTAAAAGAAAGAGTTGAAATTGCTAAAAGAAGTAAAGAAATAGAGGGAGGGGGGTCCTAGGTTTATTAAAAATATGGATCACCCCACACAATGTCCGGTAATCACTCCTCAATGAGGGGCTACACGTGACATTATCGCGTGGTCATCATATCCATATCTACCCTTCTCACCCCGTCAAGGTATTAAAGCGCGGAATGGTCTCGATTACTTGTTGTATTCTATTACCCGTCCCAAACCTATCAGTCCTAGAGGCACTTAGGACTACTAATCCTAAAAGGGGAGGGATATTGGGCTTATTTGAGGTTTCAAAAGGTCAAAATCTAAGGCGACATACAAAACACACATTGCACATTTTAAGGGGGGAAGAATGTAAACAAACAGAGGCTCAATCACACCTCCCTGAACAGAAAAGCACGTAATTAGCATGACTTTCACATAGTCGTTAAGGTCTGATTAAATACCAAATATGAGAGAACTTAAAGGTTGAGGCAGACTGATTTGTTACATAATTCAGATAAGAAGCCCGAATCAAGCCTGCCTGCTGGTTGTAATTAATAGATTCAGTTTATAGTTATTACCCTATGGCTAGCCTAAGTATTAAGACGGGGTCCTATAGGCATGATATCTAGTGAATTCAGAAAATAGTAAGGCTTGAAACAAATTGTTTGAATGCATACTTGTTAAACTTGCTAAGTGAGGGAATCGGATTATTAAAAGAGAGGCAGGATTTAACTAATTGATTATAAATTCTGCAACTGACAGTATCCATTATTACTGGTTTTATATCTAACACTGAGTGAGGCAAATTAGATTCGATTAGAGATTCCTATAGGCATGCTTTCTATTCGTTGCTGATTTTAAACTTTATAGACATGGTGTAAAAAAATGCAAAAACCTTATAGACATAGTATCTAAATGCATAAGGCTTGTTTTAAATCTATAAACATGGTATCTAGATGCAGAATTTGTTTACTACCTTTGAACATGGTATCTAGATGTAATTGATTATGCAGAAGTGAACAATCCTATAGGCATAATTTCTATATAAAGTTGGCTATGCAGAATTCAGAATAGACCTATAGGCATGATTTCTATTTTAATATGCAGAATTCAAGATACCTATAGACATGGTTTCTGTATAAAGTTGGATATGCAGGAATTTAGTAGTCCTATAGTCATGATTTCTATATGTATTTGAAATATGCAAAATTATAATAGACATATACACATGATCTTTATATGTATCTGAATATGCAAAATTGTAATAGACCTATAGGCATGATTTCTACCCTTTGCATGCATAGTTACCCACCCTTTTTCACTAGCCAGCCCCAAGCGTTTATTACAACTTATTACAAACCAGAATGAATAAAAAATTACATTAGAAAAAAATAAAAAAAGTTACAATCAAAGGAGAGCCTGATTTAGACTTCCTGTCTGAAATATGAGATAGACCAACTCAAAGACCACTGATTTAAAGCCTTTCTCCAATCTGAGTGTGTCAATGTTCCCTAAGAGCCTCAATGGGACTCCGGGCAATGCTCACACCCAAATTATATCACCAGAATAGGGACAAGTGCAATGTGGAAGGGCCAGCCCTCGAGTGTCCAAGTTCAGAGGGAGCTCAAAGGGTCCCAAGGCAAGGCTAACATGAGGGGGGCAGAACTTAAAATCTAAGAGAGAGTGCAAGTGAAGAACAGAATTCTAAGGAATAAAGGAGAGGGAAACAGCCACAAACAGGTACACAAAAGGGGTTTAGGGAATAGGGGAATTGCACAGAGCCTATTGCTTAGGCTAGGGCAAGCTTTAGGCATACCCATCAATGGAGGATGCTGGCATGCCTATAAGCGTGCCAGAACACATCATATTAGAGGCTAGGATCCTAGGGGATCAAGTTTGAGTCATGGACAATAATTTGCAGTACTACCATGCCTCAAACCATAGCATAAACACATAGGGAGTGGGGTTTTGGGATTCACACTAGATTTAGAATAGGCAGAGGGAAATTACAGCATGTTAAAGTAAGCATTGAACTACACATAAGCAGTAGGCAGACATGCACGTAAAAATATTAAATAAAAGCATTGTTTGTGATTGCTGAAAACCTTAATTAGGACATACCAGTTTCAAAGAAGCAAATACAGCAGAAGCAGTACTTGGAAAATAGGCCACAACACAAGTAATAAGAGACAATGCTTTTGAATGTGAGTGTGAGTTTAGAAAAACTAAGAGTGTTCGTGTGTCGTGTTAATGAAAGAGCAGGTATTTATAGTGTGAAACAGGCAGAAAATAAGGCAAGAAATAACCATATACCAATTAAAATCAATAGTAGAAGAACTTCCTTAATTAAGGAGTTCAAACTCAAACGGTAGTGAACAGAAACCATTTAAGGAAAGATATCGAGTAAGCATCTTGTGCAAAGTAGGCAATTAGGGGTAAATACATAGGAGTGTAATTAAGGGAAGAATCTTTAAAATACACGGTTAAACAAATAAGGTAAGATACCCAATAAAATCAATCAGAACATAGTAAATCAAGGAGTCAGGGATTCAAAATTACTGGTTCACGTTTAAACCAAGTCAGAAAGGCTAAGGAAAGTTTTTGAATCAAACCAAGTAACTGGGAAATTAGCACAACAAGGAAAGAATCAATCAGAATTACACAAAGGAGGTCTGAAATCAGTAAAAAAAATTGAAAGTCATTTTAGAGGGGAAGTTCAGCATATATAAAGAGTACACAAGTATTAGGCATGCGAGGCTGAATTTAGGACAAAGAAAAAGTGTCATGCAATCACAAAAATTAGTAAGTAGTGAACTATAGGAACATGGTAGTCATCTTAGTGACAAAGAAGAGGGAGAGTATCAAATAGCATGCAGAGGGTCCAGTAGAAAGACCCTAGAAGAGTTTAGCTGGAAATCAGAATGAAATAAAGAAACAAAGGTTGAAACAAAGATTTCGAAACTCAGTCGAGCAGTAAATGAAACAATCTTCAGAAACTCGAATAGGTCAAACGAAGTTAGGGTTTTGAAATCAAACAAGTTCAAAGATGAAGAACAAGCAAATCACATAGCGAATAGTCTCAATACTCGGATGAAACCCCAAATTTTAGGGTTTTGCCATCAATCGAATGTGGGGATGAAAAGACAAGTAGTCAAGGCAAAAATACTAACGAAATAAGTTCAGAAATCTCAAAAAGGAACTAAGACTTTTAACATGCATTTTCCAGTAGAAGAACAATCATAAGAAACACAGTAGAAGAACTCATAAGAAATACAGTAGAAGAAACACATAGGAAATACAATAGAAGGAACTTATAAGAAACACAGTAAACACAGTAGAACATGCTAATGATCAGAGAAACTTTAAAGGATAACTTAACGAAACCCTAAATTGGAAAAAGATGAAGGCTCTGAAGGTATAGTTTTGAAAGAACTTTGAGAAAATGTTCAAAAGCTTAGAGAAAACACTGATATACAACGGATCTAATAGAATCGGAAAAACCTCGAAGGGTTAGGGTTTCAGAAGAACCCAAGTGATGAGAAGGGCTTGGAAAGTCATTGATCTGAGCCGGAGAAGTCGAGATCAGGCTCGAATAACCATGGCTGGCCGGAGCAAGGTCGAAGACGGCATAGAAGTTGAATCAAACAAAGTCTGGGCCAAGCTTCCTCATGGCCAGGCCTTGAAACCACAGTAACCAAGCGTGTAGGAGATATGGGAGGCCGGTATAGCACTTCAATGGCCTTGGAAGCCATGGATTCCGGTGATTTTAGGGTGGAAGTGGAGGGAGGCGGCTAGGGTTTGAGAAGCTTTGAGCGAGAATTGAGAGAAAGGGGGTTTCAAAGGCGGCTGGGGATGCAAAATGACTAGGGTTTGGGGGTATGGGGAAATTAAAAAAGGAAAGATTAAAAGGTGGCCGTTGATCATATCAACGGCCTGGATTGAATGGGGAATCCGGGTGGGTTGTTTAGAAGGGTTGTGGGTCGGATAGATTTGGTAATTGGGTTGGGTAATTGGGTTTAGGAATTGGGTTTAATTAGAGGTCCGAATCCGGCTAAAATTGAAATGCAAATGGGCAATCATTTAAATAGCCATTTTTCCCTCATTTATTTTATAAAAAATAATAACGAATTTCTGGAAGTAAATTAAAGGCACTAAAATGATTAATAACATATAATTATCAATTTGAAAATACTGGACTTAATTTTTATAAGTATAAACGCAATTAAATCTTAAAAGGGGGCTAATATTGCAATTATATGCAATTTATCTTTAAAAATACTAAATGAATTCGTAAAAATATGCAAAAAATATATTAGCTATATTTTAGTGTAAATATGAGAATCCAATAAATGAATCACCAAAATGATAAATTTGGGAATTATTATTGGGTTTTTTTATGAATAAAAATAGGGGAATAAATTGGTTTAAAAATCTTTAAAAATTAAGAAAAAATAATAAAATATTTGGACATGATTATATATGCGTACAAATGTTATTTTGAAAGTATTTTGCATATTAAAAATATACAGGAAAAAATTGGGTATCAACACGGGTGACTCTCGTCAATGGTCCTAGTGGATTCAAAAGTTAAAGTGTGGTGCCTAAGGGTTTCGAGTCCGTAGTATGGTTGAGTATCGAGCTTTTGCAGCGGATTATGAAAAGGGGCTTGGAGTGTTCTGTGTTATCTTCGGTCTATGGTGTAGCAATGGAGGAATGGGAGAAAATAACACTGGATTCATACAGGAATTATCAGAATGGGTGTACCAGTTGAAGATGTGAATATGCACACAAGGAGGGTATAAGATGATTCGTGGGTTTTCAGACAGCGTGGTCTCGTGGAATAAGGTCATTCGGGATGAGTGCGGATGCGAGTTCGTTATGTTTTGAATGGGGCTATTATTATTCCTAAGGCAAGTCGAGAGTAAATTAGAGGAAGTCGAATCGGTTAGCAATGGTCGAATTGGCTTATGGGTGGAAATGGTCAGTTCCTTCAGTGCGTTCAGTAATACATGTGATTTGTGGCGGTACGTGAGAGGCTTGACGGCCGCCGTAATTTGATTTATTTCGAGGCATTCGAGTATTATGGCTTGTTATGTGTAGATGGATCCCGAAAGAGTAATGATGGTTTAGACCACTACTTGAGGATTGTATTTTCTGCATAATAGGAATTCAGTTGCGTGTTGCATTGGTTGTTCTGAGATGAGCTAATTAAAAGGTTTCTATATGATGAAGTGCTTATTCTATTAGTGGATCAAGAGTTACAGTGAAATTTTGTACTGTCGCATATTGGCATGTTAGGTGCAGTGAGCTGCATGGGAGTTGGAAGTTGTGGATCAAGGTTGCCGTTTGGTGTTGCAAACAATATCGCGAGCTCGGATGAGCAAGAAAGCATTTAGATGGTTAGAGTAAGCTGATATTGTCTTTAGCGTCACCTGGGTCGGCATCCTGTGTAAGAGGCCTTGTGTACTGATTTTCGGATTCTGGACTCGCTTTATTGCATTGTATGGCTGGTGGTATGGATGTGCAAACCTTGGTACCTGGTGTGGAAGGTCGTGGGAGGGTATCCCACGGGAAGATGGTATAAGTGTGACATGTAGTCACTTGATTGATTGAAGATTTAAACCAAGTGTTGAGATTTTGGTACTATTGCTAACGTGAGAGTTTAGACCAGAAAGGCTCTCCATTCAGTAGGTTGTAAATTGTGGAAGTTTGGTTGAGATTCGACAACTGCCCTTATGTGTCATGAATAGGTCATTGTGGGTCCTTGAGAGCTTATTTTCCCAAGCATGGTATGATCATAATCGGCTTGAGGCCCAGGGATGGATCTAAATGTGAATGTGGGCTCTATATCAGGCCGGATGTGTTCATTTTAGCATAGAATTGTTTATGAAGGAGTCTTCGGGCCTTAGGTGTTATTTCTGTCGCCAGCCATTCCATGTAATATCTATTGTGCCATGTGGGTTGTGAGGCGGTTTTATTATTCGCACTCATATTGAGATCCTGTGTAATTTATGGTGTTGTGAGAGCAGGATGGCTCTCAAGATATCGGTCATTTATTACACCTAAGTTGTGTTTGAGTTTTGTAGCGTATGGTGCTATCCGTCTCCCCATGATTTGTATTATGCACTTCGCGTGCTTGTGGTTGATTTTGGGGTATTTCGCAGGTATGAGCATTTTTGCTCGGTAAGTGTTTCCTTATAGATTATTATGTGTGGATCGGGTGGCATGCCACCACGGGTACATTATTAGGATCGAGTGGCATGCCGCCACGGGTATCATGGTTGGATCGGGTTGCACGCTGCAACGGTATCATGTGTGGATTGGGTTGCACGCTGTAACAGTGTGATGTTGAGTACAGTTTCCCACATCTATTATTGTGTGTTTGCTTCTCATTTTCTGAGGAAGGTTCATAACATCTTTTTAGTTGTTTAAATTAGTTACGTGGGTTGAGTCGTTCTTTCTAGAGTTCGTTTTCTTAGAAATCGCATTCGAGTTTGTAGCTTGCTGGCACATTGGGACATTAAATAAGATCTTTGGCAGTGTCTGAGGTGGCTTATTGCCTGAGCAGCTTATACTGGGTGAGACAAGATTATTGGACCTGGGATCAGTGCGATCAGATTTATATGCAATGTATTAAAGAGAAAATACCGTTATTTGGTTCATAATGATATAATGGTTCTTATCGAGAGGAGGAACTTAATGAATTGTTGACTCGGCAGTTGGTATGAAATTCTACACATCGTTCTCCTTGTGACATCATTTCAAGAGTTGGAACATGACTTATATGTGTCATGAGGTGTGATGTGAGCATCGGATTCGTGGGATTTTGGCTATTGTTGTCAAAGGATGCTATTATGGTCATGTGAATAATGCGTGCATGGTGTGAATTCAATAAGAGTATACAATCATGTATTGGTACATCGTGTAGTGATTGATACGGTGTTCGTATGTTGGAAACAGGTATGGTAGAGAATTTCGGATATTGGAATTTCGCTCTAAGGCTTATTTGACTAGGTAAAAAGGGAGAATCTACAGAGTGGCTCGAGCTAGTGTGCTCAACTGAGTTATGGTAGCACAGGTTGGTACACGAGGTGTTAAACAGTGATTTTAGACAACTCGAAAGCAATTCTTAGCACATTCGAGGACGAACGCATGTTTAAGTGCGAGAGAATGTAACGACCCGACCGATCATTTTGAGCCCTAGCGTGTCATTCACTGGTTTGGGGCCATGTGTAGCTTCACTTCAAGTATTATGACTTATACGCGTGATCAGAATTTAATTTCGGGAAGTTCGGAGTTGATTTGGAAAGAAAATTCTCATTTTGGAAGCTTTAAGTTGGAGGAATTGACTAAGGTTGGATTTTTGAGTAAATGACATTGAAATCGGGATTTGTTGGTTCCAACAGGTTTGTATGACAACTTTGGACTTGGGCGTATGTCCGGATCAGGTTTTGGATGACCCGAGAGCGTTTTGGCACCTATTGTGGAAAGTTGGCATTTGGAAGGATTTCATTAATTTGGGGTGGAACTGTATTTTAATGTTATTGATATCCGTTTGGGACCGAGTCTGGGAATAGCTTTGTATAGTGATTCTGGTATTGGGAACGCGTCCAGATGTGGATTTAGAGGTCCGTAGGTCAATTCGTAGTCATTTGGCGGAAGTTAGAAATTTGAAGGTTCTTAAGAAGTTTGACCGGGAGAGGACTTTTTGATATCGGGGTCGGAATCTGATTCTGGAGGTTGGAGTAGGTCCGTAATGTCGAATGTGACTTGTGTGCAAAATTTGAGCACAATCGGACGTGATTTGTTAGGTTTCGGCAACGAATGTAGAAGTTTGAAGTTCTAAAGTTCATTAAGCTCGAATTGGGGTGTGAATCGTGATTTCGATGTTGTTTGATGTGACTTGAGGCCTCGAGCAGGTCCGTGATATGTTTTGGGACAGGTTGGTGTGATTGGATGGGGTACCGGGGGCATCGGGTGTATTTCTGGGGTGTTTCGAATCAAGTTTGGGTGTTTGGATGTTGCTGATTTCTGGTGTTCCTGGTAAGCATCGCGATAGCGGTACAAGGGACACGATCACGATGAGAAGCGGGAGCTGGGGAGGAAAATTGTGCATCGCGAACGCGACTGTGGGATCGCGAACGTGGAAGGGGGCCTGGGACAGCCTACGCGAATGCGTGAGGGCTACCCCGAACGCGTAGAAGAGAGAGGGAGCGGTGTTGATATCCAATTTTTCCCTATGTAATTTTTTATATCCAAAGTACTTTCAAAATAGCATATATACTCACATATAAGCATGCCCAAGTGTTTTGGTATTTTTCCTAATTTTTTAAGATTTTTTAAAATCAATTTGTTGTCCATTTTAGCAATACAAAATCAGTAATTATTCCCAAAACTATCAATTTTGGTGAATAATTTATTTTATTCTCATATTTATACCAAAATATAGCTAGGGTGGTTTTTCGTATATTTTTTACTAATTTATTTGGTATTTAAAAGACTAAATTGCATATAATTGCAATTGTAGCCTACTTTAAGATTAATAGCATTTTATAATTGTAAAATTAGGTCCAGTATTTTTAGATTAATATTTATACACTATTAATTGTTCTCGTATTTTTAATTTACTTTCAAAATCATCTTTACTATTTCTTATAAATAAAAAGGGAAAATTGGCTATTTAATATTTAGCCCCATTTCTATTTCTATTTCAATTACAGCTCCATTTTATTTCAATTTTGGCCCCTAAATTGACCCAATTCTACCCAATTAATCGACCAAATTCCAAACGACCCAACTCGTTCCCCACCTACCCGTCTAAATCTGGACCGTTGATCACTCAAGATCAACGGCCAAAACTCACCCTTCCATAATTAAACTAAATGACCTACCCTAATCCCCCTCATTCTCACCTAACCCGCTGCCCTGGAATCCCAAAACACTCTTAAATCCTCTCATTAGTTCTTCGGAACCCTAGCCTCCTCCCACCTTCCTTCACCGTATTTTTTCACCGGAATCCATGGCTTCCCAGGCCATGGATGGTCTCTACCCACCCTCTCCACCATTAAACCTTGAATGTTCGAAGTCTGGAAGGCTGACTTCGATGGTTCTCCCTCCGATCTTCTCCGATCATTGATTCCATGGCTTCTCCGGCCATGCTCCGGCAGATTCAAGGCTCAGGAACCTGATTCTTGACCTCTCCGACTCAAGATCGGACCTGTTTCCAAGCCTTTCTCATTTCTAGGGTTTCTCTGAAACCCTAAGATATTCGAGGTTCTTTCGCCATTATTTGGTTAGATCTATACTGTATCTATGCTTTTCTTGCCATTTGAAGTGTTTTCCCCAAAAGTTCTTTTCAAAATCATTCGTCTTCGATTTTAGGGTTTCTGAAAGGATTTTTCCAAAAATCTTTCTGATTTTTCTTCTTCTTTGCTTTATGTGTGTTTGTCTATATCATGTTCATGTGATTTCTTTTTACTACGCATGTACTGTCTTTCTACTTTTCTTTTTCTACTATACATGTTATTCCTGTGTTAATCTTTGTTTTGCTTCCTGTACTCTTTTACTATGTGTGTTCACCGTTGAGATTCTTTTATTTTTTGTTTTACTCGACTATGTTCATATTCTTGCTTTATCTGCTTTTGTTTAAGTGTGTATCATCTCTTTCTTCTGAACTTGTTTAAGTTCCAAGTTTTCTCCAAAAATGTTCTTTATGATCTTGAATTAGCTTTCTTCCTTTGTTGTTCCAAACGTGCTATCATATTGTTTTGTTTCTCATGAGGCTCTGAACAGACCTTCGAGTCTGTTTCAATGGCTTGTCTCCTCCCATTCATGTCTGATTCAATTTGAAACCCTAGGATTGGGGGTTTCCTTCGGCGAATTTGATTTTTGTGTTCAAGTTAGGGTTCCACTTTGGGACCCTGGACTCTCAGACTCACTATGAGTTTGCAAATTGAACCTGTATCTCTTTGCTTATGATTCTGAACTTTTCTTTGATTAAACTCTCTTCTAAATAACTTGACGGTCCTTTCTTGATTTACATATTTGTGCATTTTATATATGAGAACTCTTCTTTCAAAAAGGTTTTGCCAACTACTAATTGATTCCGAATTCCTTTAATTGTGTTCACTTGATTGTTACTGATTTTCCCTACTTGAACCTTTCTTTACCCCTTTTCTGACTTGATTCATTCAAGTAAAAGGCTGAAATTTTGATTTTACTGGTTGATTCCCTTTCCTTTTTTTTACAAACCGTGTACTATTAGTTTGTTGCCTTAAATAGCTTCTATGTACTTACCCTTTATTATACTGCTAGGAAAATATTTTTTCAAACCCCTTTCCTTAATTATTTTTACCCATTTGAAATCAGAATCCCTTATCTAAAGGGAGACTGATTACAATGTTATTTCCTTACCTTTTTCTTGCTTATTTGCTGCACTATAAAAGGGGCTCGACCCTTCTGCATTGAACAGGATTTTAAGCTTTCAAAACTTTACAACTTTAGAACTTTGAACTTCTGAATCCTAAAGTCCAATACTCATACACTCGCACACATACTCTCAATCACAATACTCTTTCAAACTCTCTACTCTCTACTGAGACTTTTGTGCTGCTTTGCTTGCAACTTGGAGATTGCTGTTTTTACTTATTTGTTTTCCCTGAAACTGGTATGTCTCAATTTTGATTTCAGCTCTTTCCCTATGTGTTTACTTTACAGTTGCTCTATTCCTGTCTACCTTGTTGCTCATGTTCTGTATATTACCTCCTTTTATGTTTGCTGCTTGTTATAAGTCCCCCATACCCCATTCCCTTTTGTGTGCTGAGTTAAAGTTCATGGCCTGGCAGTATCCAAATTACTGGCCAGGTCTGAACATGACCTTCAATAGGTCCTAGCTCCCAAATTCAAGCTAACAGGCTGGTCAGGGGTGTGCCAGCATCCTAATTGCTGGGCATGACCACTAGTTTTGTCATGGCTTTCCCTAATTCCACCTCTATTGCACTTACACTTATTCTTAGACTCTAAGTTCTGCCCCCCTCCTATGAGCCTTGCCTTGGGGACCTTGAGTTCCCTCTGAACTTGGACATTTGAGGCTGGCCCTTCCACACTGCACTATAATCTAATCCTGCAAATGTAATTAGGTGTAAGCACTGCCTGCAGTTCATGAAGCTCATTGGAACTTTGACACACCCAAAAGATGAGAAAGGCTTTGGAAATCTGATCTTTGGAAGTAGGTTAATTTCATGTTTCAGACTAGGAGTCTGAATTAGGCTCTCCTTGGTTGGAACTTTAATTTCTGATGTAATTTTTTTTCTTTTTCTTGATTCCTTCGGGTTGTAATAATTTGTAATAACTTATGGGGTGTATAGTGAAAAGGGGAGGGTCACTCGTGTTATGCATGTGGGTAGACATCATGCTTTAGGTATTTATTTCTGCAATCACAACCTGTTTTTCGCTTATGCATCTACATATCCTGCCTATAAGTTTATGCATCTGCATATAGAAATCCTGCCTATAAGCAGTTTCATTACTGCATTAGAAATCCTGTCTATAAGTTGTTTCATTACTGCATTAAAATTCCTGTCTATAAGTTATGCATTTCATTAGAAATCATGTCTATAAGTTTTTGTACTTCTGCATATAAAAATCATGATCATAAGTTTTCTGCACTTCTGCATATACACATGTCATTAGGCAAACAATCCATAGGTTAAGGAATAATCAATTGCATCCTAGATACCATGCTCATAGGATTCTTGCACTTACATAACCGTATTAAAATTAGTAACGCTTAGAATTCATGCCTATAGGAGCAATCGTTTAAATCTGATTCATCCGCAAAGTCTAAAATCAGTAATAATGTTGTTAATATCCGCAGAATTGGTTTATTTCTAAAGTTAGTAATCTTCTTTAAAATCAGTATGTTTGACCTTGTTAGATATCATGCCTATAGGTTTCACCTAGGCAAACCATTAGTAATCAATTAATTATACCAGTCTTTAATAATTACAATCAGTAGGCAAGCCTAATTCGGACTTCTTATCTGAAAATATGTAATAAATCAGCCACCCCCTTTACATAAGTTTAATTAAAGACCTAACCAGTACTTGTATGTCATGCTAAACAATTTCTTCTTTGAATGAGGAGGCCTATTTGAGCCTTAACTGCTATGTGTTTTCCCCTTAACTGCTCTTATGTGTTTTGTTTGTCGCACTAGATTTTGTCCTTTTTAAACTTCAAAAGCCAATATCCCTTCCCTCTAGGATTAGTAGTCCCAACTACCTCCGGGACTGATAGGATCGGGGCGGGTAGTAGCATGCAATAAGTAACGAGACCATTCCGCGCTTTAGTACCTAAAAGGGGTGGGTAAGGGTAGACATGAATATGATGATCACGCGATAACACCACGTGTATAATTTGTTACCGGGTGTTGCGTGGGTGATCCATGTTATTTATAAGCCTAGGATTCCCTCCCTCTTTATGTGTTTACTTCTTTCTTTCAGAATTTTTAAAATTGTCAGTTTTCCGTTCTTTTGAACCTCGTCCCTTGCTTTAATCATTTAAATCTCTGTAAATTTCCAGTACTGTTTTTCTCTCCCAAATTTCCACCCCATTTCATCCCTTTGTTTGATTATTTGTATCAATTATTTGACCCCCCATTTTTCTGCACTTGTATATTCTTTAAATAAATTATGAAATCGCCTAGTCCCAAATTTCAGCTCCTTTATTTAACTTTTATACTTCTCCTACTTGCAATCGTTATGTGAGAATTGTCTTGTATGTTATTTGTTGTTTATATTTAAAGTCACAATTATAGCATGGACGGGAACCACACTAGTGGATCTTGGGGGTGCCTAACACCTTCCCCCCGAGATAATTTCAAGCCCTTACCCATTCTCTGGTTCTTCTTCTTTTCATTTCCTTCTTAGTGTCCTAATGCACTTAATCATTAGGTGGCGACTCTTCTAAATCTCAAACCCAATTCCCAAAAGAAAAAGAGTTGTCCGCCCAAATGTCGTAAACCCAATTTCGCCTTTAGAAAAAGGGGGCATCGACAGCATGGCGACTCTGCTGGGGACTTCTTTAAGGCTTTTACCATTTCATGCTATTTGTGACTTTATGTTTCTTTACTTGTTTAAATTCCTTTAAGTATTTATTCTTTCTTCTACTACGAAACTAACTTGGTTCTTTGTTTCTTTTCTTTCTTTTATTGCTTTCCTTCGATATTGTTGTAATTACGAGCAATTATTGTAATCATTCCTTTATGAACGTGAAAGTACATGACAATTTGTTAATTATTGTATTGCATTTTTCAACATCATATTCCACTCGTGCCAAACAAAATCCCATAGCAACGCTTATAATGAGTGGTTGCGCCCTTCCGATATTATCACCCCCTAAATCCGGCAAAGGCATATTTGCGGTAAAACCAGTCGATCAACGGTGTAGTCGATGGTTCCGCGCCTTTCCCTCTTGAGTTGTCCGCTCAAGGGTACCATTCTAAAACCCCATAGAAACCCGATTCTATTTAATTGTGCATGCATCATGGTCAAACTTAGTCGGGTCAGTTATGTTGTCCGCATAATGACTCTTTAAGATAGCCTTGTCCAAAGTCCACTGGGTTTCCTTGAAATCCAAATGGACCTTACCAGGTTCTGTGCATTCATTTGGAGAACTAAATGCTTCTTATGCTAATTATTGATGTTAAATAGTCGAGTCCGGTGGGGGAAAGGGGCCTAACCTTTTGTTTTGCAGAAATGAGGCACGAAGTCCCCAGATTCGGCATGGTCACCCACATTCACCCCAAATTGCTAAGCTGGTGGAAGGATCTTCATTCCAGTGATCAGACTCTTGTCCGGAAGTATCTAGGAAACCTGCCTTCTCTCCTAGACATTCAACCCAACAACAAAAACATAGAAGCTGCAACTCTGTTTTGGGACTGTGATAGGTCGGTATTCCGCTTCGGAGATATTGAGATGACACCTTTGCTTGAGGAGATAGGAGGACTGGCTGGGATACCATGGGAAACTCCGGGTTTGCTAATGCCAGAAAATCGTAAGGGTAGGGGTTTTCTTAAGATGATGGGTCTAAAGAAGAATCCTGACTTGACACATTTGGAGAAGTCTTACATTCCCTTTGACCATTTGTATGAAAGGTACGGCCATAGCAAATCATATCGTACCTATCCGGACGAGTTCGCCATCACCTCATTGGGGCACATCCACCGAAGGGTATTTGTGTTTATGTTCTGTTTCTTGGGGATGATAGTTTTTCCGACAAAGAAAGCAAGAATCCATACCAGACTAGCCATGGTCACCAAAACCTTGATGGAAGGAATTAACGGGCAGCCATTCAGCCTTGTGCCAATGATAGTTGCAGAAATATACCGAGCCCTAGAAAGATGTCAACAAGGGGCCAAACATTTCGAGGGATGTAATTTTCTACTCCAACTATGGCTCGTGGAGCACCTCCAAAGGGGTGAGTACCGGCAGGAAATCCATCGTAGAGACTGGGATGATCATATCGCTTTTCATCACCCAAAGCGGATGAATCATATGCCCAACATGCTCGCCCAACTAGAGAATGCTAGAGAGTGGGTCGAGCTCTTCGACAATCTTACTGAAGACCAGGTACAATGGATGTTTGAGTGGTTCCCTACTGAAGAATTCATCATACGGTCTAGGGATACTCCATTTCTGATACTGATCGGTTTAAGAGGGACGTACCCATATGGCCCTATCCGAGTTATGAGACAGGCAGGCAGGAAGGAGGTTATACCAAGGGTCGACAAGATGAGTCGTTTCCGGGCTGTCTTCCAGGCTGACGATAGTCCGTACAAGTGTCAAGCTCAGTATATGTGGCACTGCAAAATCATCCTGGGAAAGGATTCCATAGAACCAGACAGGTACCACGCTGGTTATACTCCATACTATCCAAGCTGGTTGGAGGATGAATATAGTGGGTTAGGACAACCCGGGCTTGTTCGAGGTCACAGGGTCATCGACGAAAAGGCTGAAGTACAGGTTAAGTAAAAACAATTACGTAAGAGGATGCGGGAATGTAAAAATGAGCACCGCGAAATACAAGAAACTAATCAAAAGCTAATTGGAGAATGGAAAGATATGGCTGTCAGCGCCAACAAACGACTGATCTGTTTGGATTGGGGCATAGTGGAGCTGGAAAAGAAGTTCCTGAAGAGGATTGAAGATTGCCGGGTTGCTGAAGGAAATGAATGCGGACATCTGGAGAGGGCCTACTTGTTGCTAGGATTACACGAGCTGGGAGAACTGTACGAGGGAGCCAACAATGCCGAGTCTGGGGAAGGTCCTTCTGGGACCAAGTAGATAGGAGTTTATTTTTGCTTTACAAATGTAATAGGGCCTATGGCCACTAGTGACACTTTTATTTCCTGTTATTTAGTGTCGTTTTGGGATTCGTCTTATTTTTTTTATCAATAAAATGAGGCATTTAGCATTCTAAGTTCTCCAAATTTACTTGTCGCTAGGCCTACCTTGGGCACAACGAGGCTCCCAATTTAGGTCACGATTTATATTCTTATACTATGTGTTTAAATATTGCAAAGTTTTCTTCTCACGATCCCTACTAGCTTGTTACCTTTTGTTTTTACTTTTGCTTATTCCCATCCCCAAAGGTTAGTTCGCACACTCTGGCATCGTCATCATATTCCACAAGATCCAAGGGTCCTCCGCCTCCTCCTCCTCCGAGTCCTATCAGAAACAAGAACAAAGGAAAGATGGAAGATTTGAGCAACATCAGAAAGGAGAGCTCAGTTGAAAGGGTAGAGACTTCTCAAGGTATTCAGGTTTCCAGGGAAAGTGCTTCCCAGCTCGAACAGAAGTTATTAAAATTTCAGGAAGAATTGGACCAAGTTCGGAACTTGGCAAGCTTGTCATTTTCCCTCACTACCCCAGATATCAGCTTCCCCAACACTCAAAATCCCATACCTCCTCAAAACAACCCGAAGCCACAAAACCAACCCACTCCCCATCACCACTGCAACACATGCCACACTTCAAGCAACACCCTACTGCTCATCCCCGAACCACTGAACTCCACAAAAGATCATCACCACAACACCCCCATATATGTGAAATCCATACCACACCCCATTCAACCTGCCTCAAGTGCACCTGAGTCCGATGACAAAGACTCTCTTATCAAGAATCTGGCCGCAAAACTCAAGAAGCTGACTAGCCGAGTTTAGGGTATTGAAGGAAGCAAGGGGATCGAGGGACTAAATTACGTAGACCTTTGCATTCAACCAGATGTCGAACTGCCCAAGGGGTATAAACCTCCCAAGTTTGAAATGTTCGATGGCACCGGGGATCCCAGAGTTCATTTGAGGACATACTGCGACAAGTTGGTCGGAGTAGGAAAGGATGAAAAGGTTCGCATGAAGCTCTTTATGAGAAGTCTGAAAGAGGTTGCGTTGTCTTGGTACATTAGCCAAGACCTGAAGAAGTGGTCAAACTGGGTAAGTATGGCGTCCGATTTCATGGACAGGTTCAGATTCAACACGGAGAATGCACCAGATGTGTTCTACATCCAGAACTTGAAAAAGAATCTCACGGAGACATTCCGCGAGTATGCTACTCGTTGGAGACCAGAAGCTGATAAGGTCAGGCCAGCTTCAGAAGAAGAACAAATGAACAGGTTTTTCGTCCGGGCTCAAGACCCACAGTACTACGAAAGGTTGATGCTGATTGAAGACCAGAAATTCTCCGACATCATCAAGCTAGGGGAGAGGATCGAGGAAGGTATTAAAAGTGGTATGGTCACTAACTTTGAAGCATTACAGGCTACCAACAAGGCTCTACAGTCTGGTGGCACGTCCAAGAAAAGGGATGTGAGTGCCGTGATGGTTGCACAGAGAACAAAATCCCCAATCAAATACCAAACCTACCCAATACCCCCTCTTACATATCAACCTACCTCAAATTACCCTGCACCTTCCTACCAAGCTCCACCACCTACCTATCAATCACCTCCACCTCCCACATACCAACACACTTCACCCAAATATTCCCAACCCGCACAAGTCTACCAAGCCTACAACACTCAACCATTCCACTATCAATCACCTCCTACTCGCCAAAACTTTCCTAGACCCCGACCAGATTTTGATCGCAGACCTCCCAAACAATACACCGCCATTGCCGAGTGTTGATACCCAATTTTTCCCGTATATTTTTTATATGCAAAATACTTTCAAAATAGAATATGTATGAATATACAAGTATGCCCAAGTGTTTTAGTATTTTTCTTAATTTTTAAAGGATTTTTTAAATCAATTTATTGCCCATTTTAGCAGTACAAAAACCAATAATTATTCCCAAAATTATTTTTTTTTTGTGAATAACTTAATATATTCTCATATTTATACCAAAATGTAGCTAGGGTAATTTTTATACATTTTTACAAATTTATTTGGTATTTTAAAAGCCAAATTGCATACAATTGCAATTTTAGCCTGTTTTCATAATTAACAGCATTTTATAATTATGAAACTGGTTCCAATATTTTTAAATTAATATTTTTATTAATTAACTGATCCAGTACTTTTAATTTGTTTTTGAAATCATTTTTTTACTATTTTTATAAATTAAAAGGGAAAAATTGGCTATTTAAAATATGGCCTCATTTGGATTTCAATTATAGCCAAATTAACCCCCCTAATTGACCCAATTTCGGACCAGCCCAATTCCATTTAACCCAACCCTTAACCCATTTAGAACCACCCGACCCAAATCCCTTTTAATCCAGGCTGTTGATCAATCTGATCAATTGATCAATGGCCACTATTTCCCCTTACAATTTTAATTCACCCAAACCCCTAACCCTAACTCATTTCACTCTATCAGCCGCCCCTGAATTCATTTCCTCTCTCGAACTCTCTCGAAACCCTAGCCTCTCTCACCATCTCCGGCCTCAAGACCCACCGAAAATCATGGCTCCTCCGGCCATGGTAACCTTATACTAACTCCTCATTACTCCTGTGTGCTCAATATTTGAAGAATCAAGGCCAGACCTCGAAGGCCTTCATCCAGACCTGTGCCTGCTCGAGTTTTCATGGCCATCGCCGGCCTTGCTCCGGCGTATCCTGGTCCTATGAGCGTATCTCTGACCTTTCCGACCAAGATCGGACCTTTTCCAAGCCTTTCTCGTTTTAGGGTTCCTCTGAAACCCTATCTATTCGAGGTTCTCTGATTGTTTTCTTAGATCTGTTCTATATCTGTGCTCTACTTGAGTTTTTAAACATTTTTGCCAATTTTTTCTTTCAAAACTTACTTCTTTCCGATTTAGGATTTCTGAAAGTTCAAAGTGTTTCTCCGACTTTTCTTTTCTATGTGTATTTGTCCTCACTGTGCTTATGTGCTTATGTCCTTTTACCACGCATGTGTTTCTACTGCTTTCTTATGCTTTCTTACTATTATACATGTTCTTCTGTGCTTTCTATGTTTCATCTTCCTATTGTGTTTCTATACCATGCTCTCACATGTTTATCTTGCTATGTTTCCCTATGTGTTCTTTGGCTATGTTTTTCTGATATCCTTGTGTTCCTCTACTGTATTTTCTACTAAGTCTCTTAGTTCTTTGTTTGCCTTCTACTGGACCTTGTTTGAGTTCCCTTTAAACATGTTTCCTCTACTGTTTTTCTTAAGTTTTATAATATCTCTTTTCTCTCCTAAATTTGTTTAAGTCCCAGGTTTTTCTTGAACATGTTCCTTCTACTCTCACTATGCTTCAAATCAGTTTCTTCACTCTGTCGTTTCGAATTTGCTATTGTATCTGTTTGCTTTCTCATGAGTTTCTGAAAGAAATCTCTGAGCCCGTTGCCTCCTTATCTCTGATTTTTGTTGGAAACCCTAGAATTTGGGGGTTTTACCAAGGTTTGAGCAAGTGTTTGAACTGGGGTTCTATTTTGGAACCCTTAACTCTTTTAGACTCATTCTGAGTCTATGAGCTGAGTTTGAACTCCTTTGTTTACGACTCTGAACTTTTTCTATGCTAGACTCTTCTACTGATTAGCGTGATAGTTCTTCGTGTTTAAGCATGACTGTATGTTTTTACATGTGTGATGAATTGTTTCTTCTGAAAAGGTTTTCTAACTTATGATTGATTAGAATTTTATTTTTGGGGTTTGATTGATTGTTACTGATTTTCCTTAAGTAAAACCTTTCTTCCCCATTTTTCTGACTGGGTTCACTCACACCAAGTATTTGGACTTCTGATTTCGTGGCTATTAATTGACTCTGTTTCCTTAATTATACAACCGTGTACTGTCAAAACCCTGCCCTTAAATAACTATTATGTATTTACCC
Source organism: Nicotiana attenuata (assembly GCF_001879085.1). Classification (NCBI taxonomy): domain Eukaryota; kingdom Viridiplantae; phylum Streptophyta; class Magnoliopsida; order Solanales; family Solanaceae; genus Nicotiana; species Nicotiana attenuata. The sequence continues at coordinate 12,913 of NW_017673046.1, read as the reverse complement.
CTCTTGTACTGCTTTGAAAAGAGTTTGATTAATTTATTTCCTTAATTAGTTATGCCCGTTTGAATCTGAACCCCTTAATTAAGGGAAATTTTCGTGTAATTGATTAGCAATCAGCTTTCATAATTATTTCTTGCCTTGTTTCTGCCTGCTTTCTACACTATAAATACATGACTCCTTAAGGAAAAAGAGACAGACTTTTAAAATCACAATCACGATTCTCTTCTGAACTTATACTTAGAGCATTCTTGCTTCTTGTCTGCACTTTGGCTTGTACAAGACTACTGCTTCTCTTTACTTGCTTCTTTGAAACTGGTATGTCCTAAATTAATTCCAGTATCACCCCAATGTGTTTATTTACAATCTTGTATGCATGTCTACTTTCTACCTTTTGTAAAGTGTAACATCTGATTTAAAATGCCTATATGTTATTGCTTGCTTCTCTTCCTTATGAACAATTGCTCCCTACCCCATTACCCCTATGTGTTTATAGTTTCAGCATTATTGTTTACTTTGTCGTTCATGTTCAGTGATTAGCTATGTGTGTTTCTTTCTTTACAACTGTTTCTATTATAAATCCCTACCCCTATCCCCCTCTATGTATCTGAGTTAAGGTTTTGGCCTAGCAGTACCCAAATTACTGCTCAGGTCTGAACTTGATCTTCAATAGATCCTAACTCCTAAGATTTGGCTGACAGGCTGGTCAGGGGTGTGCCAGCATCCTAATTGCTAGGCATGACCACTAGCCTGCCATGGCCTTCCCTAATTCCTCCTCTGTTGCACTTACACTTACTCTTAGACTCTAAGTTCTGCCCCCCTCCTATGAGCCTTGCCTTGGGAACCTTGAGTTCCCTCTGAACTTGGACATTTGAGGGCTGGCCTTTCCACACTGCACTATATTTCTACAATGATATTTGGGGTGTAAGCATTGCCTGGAGTTCAGGAAACTCCTTGGAACTTTGACACATCCCAAATGAGAGAAAGGCTTTGGAGAATCTGGTCCTTGGAAGTTGGTTTATTCTCATACTCAGACTGAGGAGTCTGAATTAGGCTCTCTTGTTGGAATTTAATTTTTGATGTAATTTTATTCACTTTTCTGATTCATTCAGTTGATAATACACCATGTACAATGACTCTATATTGGTGTAATAGTAAAATGGGGGAAGATACACATCGCTCATAAATGCTCATTAACACATCAGGTGTAGATATCATACTATTAAGGTTTACTTCTGCAATTATAAGTAATCAGTATCTGATTAATAGAAATCCTGCCTATAAGTTATTCATTACTGCATATAGAAATCCTGCCTATAAGTTATTCATTACTGCATATAGAAATCCTGCCTATAAGCTATTCACTTGCATTGGAAATCATGCCTATAAGTTTCTGCACTTTTGCATACTCCCCTTAGGCAAACAATCCATAGGTTAAAATAACAAATGTACTCCAGAGACCATGCCTATAGGGTTCCTGCACTCTTACAAATGTCCTAAGTCAATCACGCTTAGAAATCATGCCTATAGGGATAACTAATGAATCTGAATCGTCTAGCTCGTTTACAAGTTTAAAATCAGTAGCAATGTCGTTTAATCTGCAGAACTCGTTTTTTTTCTATAACCAGCAAGCCTCTTTAAAATCAACATACTTTTGCATTGTCAGATATCATGCCTATAGGTTTCACCTAGGCAAACCTTTAGGTAATTAATCAACTTTGCCAGTCTTTAATAATTACAACCAGCAGGCAGGTCTAATTCGGACTTCTTATCTGAAAATATGTGCTAAATCAGCCACCTGTCCTAACGCTTTTAAATTTAATTCAGACCCTAACCAGTATTTGAAGTCATGCTATATATTTGCTTTTAAGTAAGGAGGCCTGTGTGAGCCGTAACTGCTGTTTGATTCTCCCCTATTTGATTATGTGTTTTGTTTGTCGCCTAGACTTTTATCCTTTTAAAACTTCTGAAAGGCCCCAACTCCCTCCCCTTTAGGATTAGTGGTCTCAATGCCTCCGGTATTGATAGGATCGGGACGGGTAATAGCATGCAATAAGTAACGATACTATTCCGCGCTTCAATACCTTAACGGGGTGGGAAGGGTAGACATGGATATGATGATCACACGATAACACCACGCGTATAATTGGTTACCGGGTGTTGTGTGGATGATCCATGTTATTTGTAAACCTAGGACCCCTTCTCCTTATGTACTTTCGTTATTGTTATCGTTAAACTGTCAGTTTTCAGCTCTTTAAACCTTGTATTTTGCTTCACGTCATCTAAAACCTCTTTGAATTTCCAGCATTGTTTCCTTTTAAAACTTCCGCCCATTTCACTTCTTTCGTCTGATTGTTCGCATTTCCATTTTGATCCTTATTTTCTGCACTTATACATTTTTTGAAACAACTATGAAACCACCTATTTCTGACTCCAGCATGCTTATTTAACATTTATACATTCCTACTTGTAATCATTATGTGGAAGTTGTCTTGTATGCTTATTTGTTTTAAAGTCACAATTATAACATGGCCGGGAACCACACTAGTGGATCTTGGGGGGTGCCTAACACCTTCCCCCTGAGATAATTTCAAGCCCTTACCCATTCTTTGGTTCTTCTTCCTTTTAAATTTTTTGGTGTCCTAATGCACTTAATCATTAGGTGGCGACTCTTCTAAATCTCAAACCCAAATTCTCAAAAGGAATAGAGTTGTCCGCCCAAATGTCGTAAACCCGATTTCGCCTTTTAAAAGAGGAAAAAGGGGGTGTCGACAGCATGGCGACTCTGCTGGGGATTTTTCTTTTAGGCTTTTACCATTACATGTTATTTGTCACTTTATTGCTTCTTTATTGCTTTTATTTAATGTCTTTATTTCTCTTCTACTTCGAAACTGACTTGGCTCTTTGTTTTCTTTTTTTTAATGCCTTTACTGCTTTCTTTCAATACTATTGTAATTATGAGCAATCATTGTAATCATTATTTTATGAACGTGCAAATACGTGACAACTTGTTTCATTCTTGTAACTGCATCTTCAATATCATATTCCACTCGTGCCAAACAAAATCCCATAGCAACGCTTATAATGAGTGGTTGCGCCCTTCCAATATATCACCCCCTAAATTTGGTAAAGGCATATTTGCGGTAAAACCAGTCAATCAGCGGTGCAGTCGACGGTTCCGTGCCTTTCCCTCTTGAGTTGTCCGCTCAAGGGTACCGGTCTAGCACCCCATAGAAACCTTACTCTATTCAATTGTGCATGCATCACTGTCAAACCTAGCTGAGTCAGTTATGTTTTCCGCATAATGACTCTTTAAGATAGCCTTGTCCAAAGTCCACTGGGTTTCCTTGAACCCAAACGGACATTACCACGTCTGTGCATTTATTAGGAGAACTAAATGTTGCTTATGCCAATTATTGATATTTAGAGTCCGGCTGGGGTAAGGGTAACATTTTGTTTTGCAGAAAATGAGGCACGAAGTCCCCAGATTCGGCATGGTAACCAACATCCACCCAAGGTTGCTAAGCTGGTGGGAAGACCTTCACTACAGTGATCGGACCCTCATCCGCAAATACTTGGGAAATTTGCCTTCTCTTCTGGAAATCCAACCCGACAACAAAATCATAGAGGCTGCAACTCTATTCTGGGATGGTGATAGATCGGTGTTCCGCTTCGGGGACCTTGAAATGACACCAACGCTGAAGGAAACGAAGGAGAACACTTGGCTAGAGCTTACTTGCTGCTGGGACTGCGTGAGCTGGTGAAGCTGTTCGATGGAGCTAAAGATGCTGAGTCTGGGGAAGGTCCTTCTGGGACCAAGTAGTTAGGAGTCTTTCTTTTGCTTTAATGTAATAAGGCCCACGGCCATTAGTGACATTTTCTTTCTGCTATTT
>NW_017673046.1:0-5673 GCF_001879085.1 Nicotiana attenuata | reverse complement strand
CATATACAGTACTCCAGACCATCCCAGTGATCGGAGGAAGAAGGAAGATAGGTGGAGAAACCTACCATCACATTGAGCGAGTCAACGCCGTAGACAAGGATAAGTGGTGGGATGACAAGATCGAAAGTATACTGAATTGGAGCGGATATGAACCTGGCAAGGGGCTCGGCAAGAACCTCCAGGGAATCACCAAACCCATCAAGCTGAAGAAACATGGTACCACTTTCGGTTTGGGGTATGAATACACTTGGGAGGAGTTCAACCACTAGTCGCCACCATGGCGCAGTCCCTACTACCCAATGGAGCATCCGATACCTCGCCTGGAGCAGACTTTCCAGCCAGCAGATGCCATATATGGGTCAGAAGAAGAGGAAGCACTGGCAGCAATGAGGAATCTATTTTTGGAAGAGGACAATATGGACTGCTGTGTCATTTTTGAGGAGGAAAGAGAGGAAGGCCCTTCTATACAAGCTGTGAGCCGAGGAGCGCACCTCAATAATTGGTCCATCAGAACCACCACGGCCCGGAGAGCTTCGGGGTAGCAAGGCTGAACAAAGCACCATGCATTATCTTTAGTTTTTGCTAGTTGATTTTCTTTCCGCATTTTATTTTCGAAAATAAGAGCTCCAATGTTCAAAACAATTATGAAGTTTATCAAAGCATTTCAGTTTCTTATATCAAAGCATTTATTATTTTTCTATCGTTTACTTTATTTACACAGCATTACTATTACTTATCTTGATGAACCGATGATTGTGACTTGCAACGAGACAACGCAACAAACGAATATGGACTCATAAGAGGATGCTATACCAGAAGAGGTTGTTAAAGAAGTTGAGAACTTTGAGAAAAGGCCTAAGTCTAACTTGGACGAAACTGAGGTTATCAACTTGGGGGATACAGAGAATGTCAAGGAAACACGCATCAGTGTTCATCTGTCACCATCAGAAAAGGAAAAATACACAGAGTTTCTAAGGGAATATGAGGACATATTCGCCTGGTCGTATGATGATATGACTGGTCTCAGCACATCTATTGTAGCCCACAAACTACCAACGGATCCAGCATGTCCGCCGGTAAAACAGAAGCTCAGGAAGTTCAAGCCTGACATGAGTTTGAAAATCAAGGAAAAAGTCACCAAGCAGGTCAAAGCCAAGGTTCTCAGGGTAATAGAGTATCCAACATGGTTAGCCAACATTGTGCCGGTGCCGAAGAAGGACGGGAATGTCAGAGTCTGTGTCGACTATCGGGACCTCAACCGGGCCAGTCCGAAAAAAGACTTCCCCTTGCCAAACATACATATTCTTATTGACAACTGCGCCAAGCACGAGCTGCAGTCATTTGTCGATTGTTTTGTTGGGTATCATCAAATATGGATGGACGAGGAAGACGCTGAGAAAACGACTTTATCACACCATGGGGGATGTATTGTTACAAGATGATGTCGTTCGGGTTAAAGAATGCCGGGGCCACCTACATGAGGGCCATGAATACTATTTTTCATGACATGATACACAAGGAGATCGAGGTGTATGTAGATGATGTTATCATCAAGTCCAAGAAGGCCACTGATCACATGGAAGATTTGAGGAAATTTTTCAACAAGGCTGAGGAGATATAATTTGAAACTGAATCCCGCCAAGTGCGCATTCGGGGTTCCTGCTGGAAAGTTGCTTGGGTTCATCGTAAGTTGCCGAGGAATAGAGCTGGATCCATCAAAGGTTAAGTCCATTCAAGAATTGCCGCCTCCAAAGAATAAGAAAGAGGTCATGAGTTTCTTGGGGAGACTCAACTACATCAACCGATTCATAGCTCAATCCAGTGTCATTTGTGAGCCCATCTTTAAGATGTTGAAGAAAGATGCCACTACTAAATGGACCGACGATTGTCAGAAAGCCTTCGACAGAATCAAGGAATACCTATCAACGTCGCCAGTTCTTATTCCGCCCGAACCGAGCAGACCGTTGTTTCTCTACCTTGCAATATTGGATGGAGCATTTGGTTGTGTTCTGGGGCAACACGACGAAACAGGGAGAAAGGAGCAAGCCATCTACTACCTCAGCAAAAAGTTCACTCCATACGAGGCCCGTTACTCTCTATTAGAACGCACATGTTGCTCTGACTTGGGTAGCTCAAAAGTTGAGGCATTATTTCTGTGCCTATACCACTTACCTTATATCAAGAATGGATCCGCTGAAATATATCTTTCAGAAGCCCATGCTCACTGGCAAACTAGCCAAGTGGCAAATCCTGTTGAATGAATTCGACATCGTTTACGTGACTCAGAAGGCAATCAAAGGACAGACACTAGCAGATCATCTTGCCGAAAATCCCGTGGACGGAGAATATGAGCCTCTAAAGATGTATTTTCCTGATGAAGAGGTATCTTTCATAGGAGGAGATATTGCAGAATCCTATGACGGTTGGAGGATGTTTTTCAACGGAGCAGCAAATTTCAAGGGAGTTGGCATATGAGCAGTCCTAGTATCAGAAACCGGTCAGCATTATCCGGTATCCGCCAAGCTCAGGTTCTCATGCACCAACAATATGGCCGAGTACGAAGCTTGCATCTTGGGGCTCAAGATGGCCATTGACATGAACGTCCAAGAGTTGCTAGTGATTGGAGATTCGGATTTGCTTATACATCAGGTCCGAGAAGAATGGGCGACCAAGAACTCCAAGATACTCCCGTATTTGCATCATGTACAAGAGTTGAGGAAAAGGTTCGTAAAGACAGAGTTCCGGCATGTTCCCAGGATCCAGAATGAGTTTGCCGATGCATTGGCCACTCTATCATCCATGATTCAGCATCCAGATAAGAACTTCATAGACCCTATTCCAGTAAAGATTCATGATCAGCCAGCCTATTGTGCTCATGTCGAGGAAGAAGCAGACGGAAAGCCCTGGTTTCACGACATGAAGGAATTCTTGGCCGAAGGAAAATATCCAGAGCTTGCAAATGCTATTCAGAAGTGCACTCTGCGAAGATTATCCAACAATTTCTTCCACAGCGGAGGAATCCTGTACCGGAGGACTCCTGATTTGGGATTGCTAAGGTGTGTTGACGCAAAGGAAGCATCCGGGTTATTAGAAGAAGTTCATGCAGGGACCTGCGGTCCACATATGAATGGTTTTGTCTTAGCAAAGAAAATACTCCGAGCAGGATATTTTTGGATGACTATGGAAACAGACTGCATCCAGTATGTCCGAAAATGCCATCGCTGTCAGATACATGCAGACATGATAAAAGTGCCTCCAAATGAGCTTAATGCAACAAGCTCGCCATGGCTGTTCGCCGCTTGGGGAATGGATGTCATCGGACCTGTTGAGCCTGCTGCATCAAACGGGCACAGGTTCATTTTAGTGGCCATTGATTACTTTACCAAATGGGTTGAAGCAGCGTCATATAAAGCAGTAACCAAGAAGGTTGTGGCAGATTTTGTCCGCGACCGCATCGTTTGTCGATTCGGCATCCCAGAGTCGATCATCACTGATAATGGTTCTAATCTCAACAGTGACTTGATGAAAGCCGTGTGTGAAACATTCAAAATCAAACACAAGAATTCTACAGCCTACAGACCTCAGATGAATGGAGCCGTAGAAGCGGCCAATAAGAACATCAAGAAGATACTAAGGAAGATGATAGAAAAGCATAAGCAGTGGCATGAGAAGTTATCATTCGCCTTATTGGGATACCGCACCACAGTTCGCACATCAACCGGGGCAACTCCCTACATGTTGGTTTATGGTACAGAGGCAGTCATTCCCGCCGAAGTAGAGATTCCCTCCTTAAGAATTATACAAGAAGCAGAACTTGATGACGCAGAATGGGTAAAGAGTCGCTACGAGCAGTTAGCCCTTATAGACGGAAAGAGAATTAATGCAGTTTGCCATGGTCAATTATATCAGAACAGGATGTCCAGAGCCTTCAACAAAAGAGTCAAGCCGAGAATATTATACACCAGGACAGCTGGTATTGAAGAAAATCTTTCCGCACCAGGATGAAGCCAAAAGAAAATTCTCTCCCAACTGGTAGGGTCCATACATGGTTCACCGTGTTCTAACAGGAGGAGCCCTCATACTTGCAGAAATGGACGGGGAAGTTTGGCCAAAGCCGATCAATTCCGATGCAGTCAAGCGATACTATGTGTAGCACTTATGATTTTCTTTATGATGTAATTTGAACTACGTCTGACCTGATTCCAGTTTAAGAGGGGATACGTAGGCAGCCTTATGGGTTCGGTCACAATTCAATAAAATCTTCATTTTCCCCGATATTGGAAACTGGGGCATAATTTTGAGGAGGACCCTGAAAATTCTGAAGTTGATTTTTAGCCGGTCATCGCGCGCAGCCGTCGGAAGCACCAGACCAGTAAACTGGGGCAGAATTTTGAGGAGGACCCTCAAAATTCCGGAAAGGGAGGTTGCAATGTCTTGAACCACGTCGTAGCCGTCGGTTCATCTAAAAGAAAATCATTTTAAAATTGTGTAGTTACATCATATTCTTTACTAAATCATGTATAGCTACTATCAGAATTACTTTGTTTAGCAATGCTACCCCCCATGAAAGCAAGAGCCGAATAGGACAAGCGAAGTCCACGGGAGGACGAGCTAACCTTCCCCCTTGACAAAACTCACGATTTTTCTTTGAATGCAGGCACCCCAAGACATAAAATCATCAGATACCATTACATACTCATACTTTTGCAGGAATATAACTCTCAGAATCATCACTTACTTACAAGCGCTATCCGCACATGACATCCCCAGCAACCACAACGACGCAATCAGCTATCATCTATCAGCTAAGAACTTTCGTTACTATTCACCTTTTACCTCTGCATTGCATAAGGCTACCTTTCTGCCTTCCGAGACTAAGCTCTGTCTCCATCTGCATTTTTGCATTGCATAAGGCTACTATTCTGCCTTCCGAGACTAAGCATTGTCTCCATCTGCATTCTTTTGCATTGCATAAGGCTACCATTCTGCCTTCCGAGGTTAAGCTCTACCTCCATCCGCGTGGCTGAAATATCGCCACCTTCATCTACACCCTGCATCGGCTGAAATATCGCCACTTTTATTTAAATCCTGCATCTGCTGAAATATCGCCACTTTTATTTAAATCCTGCATGGCTGAAATATCGCCAACCTTTATTTAAATCTTGCATGCTGAAAGATCGCCAACCTTTATTTAAATCCTGCATGGCTGAAAGATCGCCAACCTTTCTTTAAATCCAGCATGGCTGAAAGATCGCCAACCTTTATTTAAATCTTGCATGGCTGAAAGATCGCCAACCTTTATTTAAATCTTGCATGGCTGAAAGATCGCCAACCTTTATTTAAATCTTGCATGGCTGAAAGATCGCCAACCTTTATTTAAATCATGTACCGGCTGAAATATCGCCACTTCATTTAAGTCTTGCATCGGCTGAAAGATCACCAAATCCTGCATTTCATGGGCTAAAAGATCGCCAAACTGTCCAAAGGCGTCATTGTTCAGAGGCACCATTTTCATAGCCCAAGAACGCCATGCCATGGCCTGAGGACCCCTTCTTGATCTTTTGCATATCATTATTCAAAGGAATCATGGTTCGGAGGCACCATTCTCATAGCCCGAGAACATCATTTCATAGCCTGCGAATCCTCTATTATACGCTTCATGGCCCAGGACGT
>NW_017673045.1:148045-153820 GCF_001879085.1 Nicotiana attenuata | reverse complement strand
CATGGACGAGGTTCCGGGCTCACAAAGCCCTCGCGATATGGCGCCAAGACTATAGAAAGGCGGTATTCAGGCCTAAAATGATCCGATATATTCGGAGACTCACCATGAGCAACTCGACAACTTGCACGACCCCAGGGTCGGAACTCCAGGCTCACCAAGCCTCCGAAAAATAGCTCCGAGCTCACGAGAAACTGTCTTCAAGCGAACTCGCCGACTCGGAGACTGTCGCCAATCGCCACACACTGGAAAATCCAAAATTATAAGACCCTAACGGGCAGCCTCGACAAAACCAGACCTATTCTCCCTAAACTGTAAGACCTCAACAGGCATGATAAACTGTAAGACCTCAACATGCATGATAAACTGTAAGACCTCAACAGGCATGACAAACTGTAAGACCTCAACAGGCATGAAAAATCCCGCAATTTAGGCTAGACGTCGCATTTGTAAGAATTCCTAAAGGACATACCCTCGGTGTGGACGCCTAAAACTGCTTCTCGGGATCAAAAATGGCCCCGGCCAAATGCATACGACTACGGTCGGAACGGCTGCTACAGCCCAAAAAATCCGACCGGGGACGCCCGACTGTTGCTAAAAAATCCTCCGAATCTACTTCGGAAAGAACCGGTTGAAACACAGGGTTCCCTCAACAGGAAAAAAAAAATGAGTCCCGACCATGTCGGCTCCAAAATAAAAAAAGCGTCGAGTAGGATCTACTCGACCTATGGGCTATGAACCTTCCGAGATGCCCAAAACATCGCCGATTATGACTTGAAATCGAGGTTCTTTTAGAACCGACGACGGGTCAGGAAAAATAACCAATAAAACCTTAACGAGAGGAAAACAAAGCCTACAAAAGCCTCCGGGCCTCACATCAAACAGCGTAAATGCCATTGTCGCCGGCTAAGCAAAGCCTCCGGGCTTCACACCGAAAGGTCTCTACGACCATCAAATTGAAAATTGACAACTTTAGGATTAAAGAGAGCTCGAATCGTAACCTGATTCGGAGACCGGATCCAAAATATTTAAACTATGCAAAGCCTTCGGTCCTCATATCAAAAGGTCTCTACGACCAAACAGCGTAAGTGCCATTGTCGCCGGCTAAGCGAGCCTCCGGGCCCTATATCGGAAGGTCTCTACGACCAAGCAACATAAGTGCCACTGTCGCCAAATGGGCATGCCTCCGGGCCTCATACTAAAAGGTCTCAATGACCAAATAGCAGAAAGGCTATCACCACTAATCGAAAGCTCAAATAAGATTCAAGGGTCAATTACAGCCCAAGTCGCAACGCGACTCGGAGACTAGACCTAGAAAATCGCCAAACGCCCAAGGACGAGAAACGAAAAACACTATCGCCAATCGGAGCCCCCGAAAGGATCAAAGGCCAATTACAGCTCGAATCGCAACACGATTAGGAGACTGAACCCGAGGGCAATTCAATCACTATACGCCTAAAAGCACGGCCCTGATGACTCTATCAACAGTCGCGACAAATCCCCAGGCCACGCGCCCGCAAGAACGCTTCGGTCCAGGAGCACATAAGGTCATCACCCTCCGCCCATAAAGACGGGAAAAAGCCGGAAGGCCAATCAGAGTTCGAGCCATAGCACGGCTTAGGGACAGATCCCACAAACCAATCTACACGATAAAGAGCAACGACGGATAAAAGGTACAAAAAGAATAACGCTTTGAAATTCTCCTTACATTACATATGACAAAAACATTCTCCATCTACAGGCATGCTCTGCGCGCGCCATAGACCAAGATACAAAATAGTAGGAGCTATATTTTGTGCCAAGAGGCTAAAACCCATCAAGATCGTCCTCTGCAACACCTGCGAGGAGTGACCGAGCATCACGCTCGTCCGCCCTTGCTTGAGCCAATTCCTCCGGGAGGGTAAAGCGTCTCGCTCCAACTTCCTCAAACACTTCTCTCCGATATCGGCAGCGAACATATTCCTTGATCCTCTTCTCACGATCAAGGTCCTGCCTCAACTCGGATTGGGCATCAGCAGCCTCCTTTACGCAAATCGCCATCTCATGATCCGCCCTGATTCGGCTCAGCATCGCTTCCGCCCGGGCGTCAACTTTCTCACCCCTGACCTTCGAGAGTTCAGACTCCAGTTTCTCGATCATATCTGCTTGAACCATTGCGTTACTTCAGGACAAGTTGAGATGGGCCTCGAAGGCAGGAATCTTGGCTGAAGCACTCGCCTGCTCCGAAGCTTGAGCTTGCACCTGGCCCCTTAGTTCCTTGCAGGCTATCCTGACACGGTTCACCACACCCTTGAGGTGCTCCACGGCCTCTGTCTTTTTTTGCAGCTAACACGGCAAGAAGAAGTTAGCCTTGAAAATTAAAGGGAAGCAAAGAACGCACTGCAGGAAGTTACCTGCTCCACCAAATAGCTCTCATAGTTCGAGTCCCGATATGCCTCATATCGCCAATGCTGCAGCTCAACTTCTTTCTCATTGCAAAGAAGCCTAAGGGATTCTCCCTCATTCCGAACCCTCTGGAACTTGGCCTTTTGACGAAGCAACTTGGATTTGAGCCTATCACAGGCCTGCGCAGGAAAGATTCAATGAGGGGAGAAAGACGTGGGTATGAGAGAATTATGCGCGAACTCACCGCAAAATGAAGATGGCAAGTTTTCCCCAAATCAGAACACACTCCTGATAATACCGCTCCCGCAACCCCGGAAGAACCGGCTCCGGGCACAACATACTCATTCGAGGGAGTCGCTCGCCGAGAAACAGGTAACCCGGGGATAGCCGACTCGGGTGACGCCCCGTCCTCAGAGATACGAGCCCGGCCAACGCCACTAGAAGCTACTTCACATGATGGGTCCCGGACCCTCTTGCTTCTACCGTCTCTCGGCTCAGAGGCCGACGACTCCAACTCCTCTCCAGGGAAGCGCTGCCTCGCCTCGAGGAGCCGCCCGATATCTACAAAGACAACGCGTCTAGCGCAGATGAGATGTAAAAAAGCCGCCCCAGGAACATATCGGCAGAGAAGAAAAGCTACATACGCACATACCTTGATGATCCACTCCCCACCTGATGCGAGACATAGCTCGCCACCTGCGTTCATCGCAAGACGAATGGGTCACCAGCCTCCGAACCCATCCGGGCAGATCGTGAACTTGGCCCGGCGCCCATGAAGTTGATGCAACAAAGGGAATAATACTGATTAAATGGCCGATTTTCGCTATAAGCAAAAACTGAAGGAACGGCAAAGCGCCTCACTTACGCGCGTAATTCCACCCTTCGGGGAACTGTAGGAACTCCACAGGGATGACATCGGTCGTCCTAACTCGAACAAACCAACTGGCCCACTCTCGATCTCCACCTTCATCATCGTCATTAACGAAGGGCGTGGGCGAGCGATCCTTCAAGGTTACCAGTCCTCGATAGTGGAAAGGCCGATACAGCCTGATGAAATGGTCAAGCGTGAACTCAAGTCCGGCCTTCTCCGCGAAAAAACTCATCATCAGCACCGTCCGCCAAAGCGATGGATGAATTTGCGCCAAGGTAACCCGATACTTCAAGCAAAAGTCGAGCACGACCTTATCAAGAGGGCCAAATGCAAAAGGGTATAAGTACACGCTCATAAACCCATCAGCAGAGTCTGCGATGCCTTCCCGAGGGGAAAGCACCCACAGTGTCATCCCCTCGCTCCACCCACAATATCACCTCGCCATCTCCAGGTATTCCTTTCTCATCAAGGACGCCGTCTCCAGAGCGAAGCCCTTCGACTCTCTAACACCGGGAACAGCATTCCCTACCTTTTGCCTTAACGGGTCCGAAGTGGACGCCATAACTGAACCAAAACTAAAAAAATAAAGCAAAGAAGCGCATATGCTTTTTGTGCTTTAGAAGAGACGGAGCCCAATGTCGAGACGGGAGAACAACTGCACAAAAATAGCACAGTCTTGCAAAGAGGCCGAAGCTACACCTCTTATATACAAAAGACAGTAGCAAAGTCACCTACTAGATGTCAGCTCCAGGAAGCCAATGGCCTCGATACGAATCGACGGGTCAATACCCGACCCAAGAAACATCCTCCAACCGACAACCAAGCTCGAGGATCCACACGAATTATCTCCATGCTCCAGGCAGCGTTTCACATTTGGAACCTCCATCCGCCAAGAAGCAGGGTCACAATGAGCTCCACAGTGCCGATGCCATACGCGAGGCGCGCGCCCGGGATCGCGATCCCTTCTCCGGAGAAGCAAGCCCAGGAAGATCCAATCTCCAAAGCTCAACGAGGCCCCGAGGAAGCGCCCTTAGGCAAACTCCTCAAACGGGAGCCAACCTTACACTCTTTGAAAGAGTTGTCCACATCAATGTCAACAGGACCCACCGAGGCGTCCAAGGATTACCTTCATCCGGGGTATCGTTCCAAAAGGTCCCAAAATTTGATGCAAGATCTCCAAACAAACGAACAGGCCCTGACGGCTCGAGCCTGTCCGGTCGGTCCCGCATCAAGCCTAATGAATGACAAAAAAGAAAGTAGGAAAGAGCCTTGCCCATCAGTTGAGCACCAAAACAGGCTATCACGGCAAACTACAACGACCCACAAACAATAGAAGGCATTTAAAATTCCCGAAGGGCGTGAAAGCAAACAAGCGCCAGAGGAGAAGCAAAGATCTATCTCATGCGGCCCAAATGGACAATCTACACCCGGATCAACATGGTCTCCGAAGTACCGAGGACGGCCTACATCCGGGGCGGTGCCCCCAGAGGCCCCAAAATTCAACGCGCAATCTCCGAATGACTCGGGAGACTCTTACAAGCACTAACCTGTCAGATCGACCTAAAATTGTCCCGAAGGACGACTGTAGGACCGAAAAGGCCCATGTCAATCGGTGGGAAATCAAAGCAAACACTCACATCCGAGATTAATATCAGCAATCAACAACACAAGGGAATACATTTGAAGATCCTCGAAGGGCATGAAAGCATTAGGAAATAAAGAAAATTCGAAAGTAGAGATCAACAAAGTTCATTTCTCATTCATGAAGTTTACAAAGTACAAGAACCCCGGAGGGGTCACAGCGTTCGATTATAAAGCCCCGGAGGGTCATTACAAACAAGGTATAAGGGCTTACGAGAACTTACACCTAAATCTGAGGAGCGGAAGGATGTACATGTGATGAAACCTGGGCGCCCGGCCCGCCCTCGAAAGTTCATCTCCGGTATCAGCATACCCGGGCATCCCACCCTCGAGCACGTATCCTCGAGGGTAAATCCTTCGACCTCTACCTCCCATAGGTTCCCAGCTCAATCCCCTAAGAGATCTCCGTCAGGGAAGATGCAGGGAAGTAAAAGTAGGGGATGCGGAGAAGGCAGAGAAAAGAGACATGGCCCGCCAGAGCCAAAGCATGATGATTCGGCGGGCCCCCGTCTCAAAAGCTGGCGGTGCCACTTCATCCTTTGGGTAAGAAGAGCCCTAGGAATGAAGTGCCACACCAGGCCCAGGTAGAAGAGTGAGCAGCGGTGAGTAATCCGAACAATCATCTAAGCAAAGGTGAAACCAACTCTCCATCCATTGCCATCTCGAGCCGACGGTAGCAGCAGCGACCGATGTACATGTTTACGTTCGATGAAAGTAGACCCAGCAGAAGGCTTCGATGCGGCCCGGTGGATCCCCTCCAAACAGCTTCAAGATGGAAGGTTCCCACCATGATACTCAAAGACAAAAAAGCGAATGGAAGAGAGCAAAATGATCAACAGAAGTGTGAGATGAAAATATGCAATACCACAAAACGCTTCATT
>NW_017673045.1:121352-138648 GCF_001879085.1 Nicotiana attenuata | reverse complement strand
TCCTTCCGTCCGGACGGCAGGCAGCACAGTCGTCGCGAGTTTCTTAGTTAGTACGACGAGAGAGAGAGAGAGAGACGAAAGAGCTTCTGATGATGAGAGGAGAGAGAGAGAGACGAAATACGTTTTCTAACTTTACAAAAAAAATTAAAGAGTTAGTATCAGAATTTGGTTTCTTTTTTTAATAAATATGCAGGAGGGGAAGTAGAGCGGGAAAAATAAACCATCCCAATATATATTTTATTTTACCAAACCGTTCCCATAAATAACCCTATTGTATCGTCTTTATAAACCGTCTTCATAGCTTTATTTATGGTGACGGTTATTGTCCTATTGGAACGGTTTTGCTTCAGAAGTGTCCCAAAAGCCTTTTGACTCTATTGGGACGATTAAAACCGTTCGAATAGATAATCTATTGTAACATTTCTCTAACCGTTGCAAAATAACTGTTCCAATAGAACTATTTTTTAGTAGTGTGCAGGAGTTCCAGGATTTTCTTGAGGGTTAGACATGATGGTCGATTTCTTGAAAGAATTTTGGAATTGTGGGGAAGATGGCAATTAGGAGTGAAGAATGATTTTTGACGGTTTTGAAATTATGATGAAGACTGGAGAAGTGGTGTGTATTTAAAGAGAATTAGACAATTGATAAGTAACGGCAGGTTTTTTAGAGGTCAAATAGAAGTCTAATCAAACTGAGACTCCAGAAATTTTAATGATCAATTTGGCTTCCCTAGATATTAGGCAAAAATTACGGTTTAGAATTCTAAATGGACGGAACTGGTTCAATGCCAACAGATAGAATTTTCTAGGAATTTGACAAGTATTGGATTTCTACTCATGATTGAACCGTTAATCTTTCTAGTTGTTCAAAGTATAGAAAACATACCTGAGCTTTCATATGAGCCTATACTGATGAACCAGGTTCTTCATTTAGAATTCTCTTGAACATGCCTCATATACCATAATAGAGAAAATTTGGTAAGAGATCAGCGAGTCATATAAACACATGTCACAGGAGTATACTAATTAAAGTATGAAGCTGAGTAAAAATTAATCTAGATATTTACATAAGTTCGGAATTCCTAGCCAAAATATAATTTTTTTTTCATTTTTCAAATTTTTTTTCATTGTGCATTCTGAACTGGACCTATTAGATGATCTTAATCATCCCTAATTCCAACCTGTTCCTCTCAAAGTTTTCTCTACCTAGTGGTTTAGTGAAGATGTCAACAATTTATTTATCAGTAGCACAGAATTCTATGGAGATCAATCCTTTCTCATAGTTATCTCTTAAGAAGTGGTGCCTAACATCTATGTGCTTAGTCCTCTTATGATGAACAAGGTTCTTTGTCATACTTATAGCACTAGTGTTATCACAGAATATAGGAATGCAACCAACTTCAATACCAAAATCTACCAGCTGCTGTTTGATCCATAGCAATTGAGCACAACAAGAAGCAGCAGCAACATATTCAGCTTCAGCAGTAGACAAGGCCACTGAATTTTGCTTTTTAGTAGCCCATGACACAAGACATGAACTAAGGAAGTGTGCCATACCAGAGGTGCTCTTCCTATCTACTAGAAAACCTGCATAATCAGAATCAGCATATCCTACTAGATTGAAATTTCTACCTTTGGGATACCAAAGACACATATCAGTGGTGTCTTTCAAATATCTTAGTATCCTCTTGACAGCAGTCAGGTGAGACTCTTTAGGATTAGCCTGAAAGCGAGCACAAAGCCCTACACTGAAAACAATGTCAGCTCTGCTAGCAGTAAGATACAAGAGTGAACCAATCATACCCCTATACAACTTTTGATCAACTGATGAACCAGGTTCATCAACATCTAATTTAGTGGCAGTTGCAATGGGTGTGTCTATTTCTTTAGATTCTTCCATTTTAAACTTTTTGATTAGCTCCTTTGCATACTTCTGCTGATGGATCATGGTTCCATTTGGACTTTGTTTGATCTGTAAGCCTAAGAAGAAGTTAAGCTCACCCATCATGCTCATGTCAAACTCACTCCCCATTAGTTTTGCAAAGTATTTACTTAGCTTATTAGTGGTGGCCCCAAAGATTATGTCATCAACATATATTTGTACCACAAGGAGATCCTTATCTTTTTCTCTTAAGAATAAGGTACTGTCAATTTTACCTCTTTTGTAGCCATGTTCAAGTAGGAATTTGGACAGTCGTTCATACCATGCTCTTGGGGCCTGCTTGAGTCCATAGAGAGCCTTGTCTAGCTTGTACACATGCTCAGGACATTCCTTGCTCTCAAACCCTGGAGGTTGTTTTACAAACACTTCTTCTTTCAGGTAGCCATTCAGGAAGGCACTTTTGACATCCATCTGATGAAGAGTGAATTCCATGTGTGCTGCAAAAGCTATGAGGAGTCTGATTGCCTGTAGTCTTGCAACTGGAGCAAAGTCTCATCATATCTATGCCCTCCTCTTGGCTGTAACCTTGGACCACCAGTCTTGCCTTGTTTCTTGTAACAGTTCCATCTTCATCAAGTTTGTTTCTAAAGACCCATTTTGTACCAATAACTGATCTATCCTTGGGCCTTGGAACTAGATGCCAAACTTGACTTCTCTCAAACTGATTGAGTTCATCTTGCATTACATTGACCCAATTTTCATCCTGCAAAGCTTAAACAACATTTTTAGGTTCAATAAGAGATAAAAAGGCATCAAAGGCACACAAATTCTTCAGTTGTGATCTAGTTTTGACTCCAGATGTTGGATCAATGATAATGTTCTCAATGGGATGAGAACTTTGATACTTGTGAGGTTTCACAACCAACTGGTTTCTACTAGATGCTTCTCCGATGATCTGTTGCTGAGGAACAGGGTCATGAACAGGTTCTTTTAGGGGATTTATTTCAATTCCTCTTTGACAAGTTCCCCCTGTCAGGTTCCCCTGGATGGAAGAACTTGTTCCATCACCTATTCCTTCTTTTGGTGCCACTTTGACTTCAGCTGAGGCTTCAGTCAAATCCTTTACCAATCCAATGGCTTCATCTTCATGTTCCTGTCTCTCAGAAAGAATGTTAGTTTCATCAAACACTACATGTACACTTTCTTCTACACACAAAGTTCTTTTATT
Source organism: Nicotiana attenuata (assembly GCF_001879085.1). Taxonomy (NCBI): domain Eukaryota; kingdom Viridiplantae; phylum Streptophyta; class Magnoliopsida; order Solanales; family Solanaceae; genus Nicotiana; species Nicotiana attenuata. Next base: position 135,539 of record NW_017673045.1, on the reverse strand, counting down.
GAACACTTTATATGCTTTGCTATGTGAAGAATATCCCAAGAATACTCCCTCATCACTTCTGGGATCAAACTTACCTAGGGATCTTTTCCATTATTGTGCTCAAAGCACTTGCATCCAAATGCCCTAAGATGGGATATATTTGGTTTTCTTCCTTTAAGTAACTCATAGGGAGTCTTCTCTACAAGAGGTCTAGTCATGCATCTATTGATAATGTAATATGCAGCGTTTACAGCCTTTGCCCAGAAGCTGTGGGGAGGCTTACTAGAAAGAAGCATAGTTCTAGCCATGTCTTCAAGAGTCATGTTCTTTCTTTCAACTACTCCATTTTGTTGAGGTCCTAGGGGCAGAGAAATTATGATCTATACCATTTTCATCATAGAATTCAGCAAACTTAGCATTTTCAAATTCAGTTCCATGATCAGACCTAATGGATGCAAGTTGATTTCCTAATTGTTTTTGAGTTTTTCTAACAAAGGCAGTAAACATGTCAAATGCTTCATCTTTAGATGTTAGAAATAGAACCCAGGTAAATCTAGAATAATCATCAACAAGTACCATTACATATTTCTTTCCACCTCTACTCATAGTTCTCATTGGACCACAGAGATCCATATGGACCAGTTCCAACGACTTGGTTGTGCTTACCATCTTCTTGCTTTTGAAGGATGATCATACCTGCTTCCCCCTTGCACATGCCTCACAAACTTTGTCTTCCTTAAACTTGATATTGGGTAACCCTATCACCAAGTCCTTGGAGACTAATTTGTTTAGCTGATTCAAACTGGCATGACCAAGTCTTTTGTGCCATATGAGGGGATCATTATCCAACACACTTAGGCAGGTTAGTTCATTTTCAGAAAGAGTTGACAAATCTAAAATGTAAATGTTGTTAACTCTTTTTCCCTGCAAAACAATCTTGTCAGTGGTAAGGTTAATCACAAAGCATTTAGTAGAGGTGAATGCTACAAGGTTACCTCTGTCACACAGTTGTGACACACTGATCAGGCTATATTTCAAGCCATCTATCAAGTAGACATTCTCAATGGAGTGAGATTCTGTCTTACCTACCTTTCCAACCCTAATAATCTCACCTTTCTTTCCATTTCCAAAGGAGACATTACCTCCCTTTAGGTCATCAAGTGAAAGGATTTGGTTCTTGCTTCCAGTCATATGTTTTGAGCAGCCACTATCCATGTACCATATTTGGCTACTTCCCTTCACTTGGACCTGCAAAAGAAATCAAGGGTTAGTCTTAGGAACCCAAACTAGTTTGGGTCCCTTTCTATAGGCAAAGGGATAAATCAGATTCCTTCTAGCCCATCCAGGCAGCCTATTTTTTTTCTTGAACAAAAACTTTGTTCTTTTGACTGGCCTTTTCTTTTGCATTACATTCATTTTTGTAATGGCCAGTCTTGCCATAGTGTGTGCAGATTTTGTTCTCAGGAAGAGTGAGGTACTTGCTTTTAGGATCCCACTTAGGTGCTTGAATCCCATAGCCAAGTCCTCTTTTATTGCTAATGTGATGTTCTTGTAGCCAGGAGAGTACATCAGAAGCCTTGTTCCATTTGCAAGTTCTGTCTAGTTCATGTTTTACTTTCCCTAGATCTTTTTTTAATACTCTTATCTGCTCATCCTTGCTGTACAGCTCATCCTTCATTTTTCCTATGTTTTCTTCTAGGGTGAGATGTGTGTGATCAGCTTTCTTCTTTCCTGTTCCTAATTTCAGTTTTAAGTTCTCAGACCTAAGTTCTAGGACACTAGTGTCAAGTTCAAGAACCTAGTTCTTCAACTCAGCATTTTTACTTTCACTCTCATTAGCCCTAGACTCTAGATTTTTGCACTTGGCTTTTAGGATCACACATTCCCTAGACAGTTCTTCCTTCTCATTGTTAATAATCTCAGACTCATCAATGAAGTCTAGCAGTAGCTCAGACAACCTTTCTTTAGACAAAAATTTAATCTTGTCCTTGAGAAGAAGAATACTTACCTCTTGTTCATCATCTGATTCTCCAATGGCCATAAGCGCTTGTTCATCTCCAGCTTCATCTTCTGAGTCCTCATCTGATGTTTCTCCCCAGGCAGCAACCATAGCCTTTGTTGAACCTTTGTTCCTTTTTGGTTGAACCTGTTCCTTGTTCCTGTTCCTTCGTTCAGCCCTTTTCTTTTTCCACTCAATTTCCCATTGAGGACAATTCTTGATCATGTGATCAGTCTTACCACACTTGTAGCAACCCTCATTGGTCTATTTCTCAGGAGCCCTTGGTTTGTTGAAGGTTGTACCTCTTGAAGATCATTTTCCTCTCATCAGGTACTTTTTGAAATCTCTTGTGATCATAGCCATTTCATCATCCTCCAGATCTGAACCTTCAGCGATTCTGAGAGCCATACTCCTTTCCTTCTTGGGTGCATCCATTTTCATGGTTTGTCTTCTCAGTTCATAGGCAGTAAGGTTTCAAATTAGTTCATCCAGCTTGAGAGTAGCAATATTCTTTGATTCCTGGATAGTAGTAATTTTGCTTTTCCAAGAGACTGGCAAAACCCTTGTTAAAATCTTCTCAACTTTGTCTTCTTCAAGGATAATCCTTCCTAGAGACTCAAGTTCATTTGTCAGTGTGGTGAACCTTGTATACATCTCTTGGATGGTTTCTCCTTCCTTCATGGTGAAGTTCTCATATTGAGAATACAGTAGTGTTCCTCTGGACCTCTTCACTTGAGGTGTTCCTTCATGATCCACTTGCAAAGTGTCCCGGATTTCTTTAGCAGTGGTACATCTTTGAATTCTACTGTACTCATCTAGACCTAGTCCACACACAAGCCATTTCTTGGCCTTGGCATTTTTCTCCCACTTCTTTAGGTCTTCAGCAGTGCAGTCAACTCTTGTCTTTGGCACATCCACTCCTTCAGCATTCTTCTTTGTAGTTGCTAGAGGACCATCAGTGACTATGTCCCAGAGTTCATAGTCTTCTCCTATGATGTGATCCCTCATTCTATTCTTCCACCAAGAATAATACTGTCCATTGAAAAGTGGAGGCTTAGCATTGGATTGCCCTTCCCAGTTCCCAGGTTGTGCACTCATCTTGATCTTTTCCTAAGGTGTTAGCCTCTTCAAGGATAACCTGCTCTGATACCAATTGATGTTCTAAACGTCAATACCACACAAGGGGAGGGGGGGATTTGGGTGGTACCCAATTTTTGCTCTAGAAGAACCTGGTTCTTCTAGGTGTACTAACTACTACTGTTTACGGAATAATAAGTACATAAAATAAAGAACATAGAGATTTTTACGTGGAAAACACCTGGCTCAAAAAGTGAAAAAACCACGACCTACTACTCAGTAGGATTTCCCAAACATCCTCTAAAATCACTTAGCCAAAACGGCCTTTACAAAACTCTTTGTAAACCTAAGGATTAACTCTAATCCCGTTGTAGCACACAGCCTCAACTGTTGCGACAACCTCAAGTTAGCATACAATTTGAACACTCTAAGTACCTAATACAATTGCTTCTATGAAAGCTGAAAGGTACAAGTTTAAATCACCTACTACAATTGAACTAGAAATAAAGAAAGACACAATGGAATTGGTTCTTCTATCTCGTTCAAGTAGCTTCAGGAGTGCACACTCAAATCTCACATAAATTGCTTGCAAAATCACCTTGCTCTTTTGCTCTCAATTTTGTTTAACTTCTGCGTATTTGCTCTACTTGTGAAAGAGAACAATCACTATCTTTTAATGGGTTAGTAATCAAAGTTTGATTGGGACTCAATTGCTGATCTTCTATCGTAGTTGAGTCCATGAAGATCTCAAACTCCAACACTATCTTTATCTGAATTGTGTTCTCTTCATATAAGGAGACTCTCTCCCCTTATCCAATATGCAACCTTTTCGATCATATCAGGAGATATTGCTGCTTAATCAATGGGACTTATCTCCTTCACATGCACCTCACATGTATAGATTTATCATGACTGTGCTTCACATGATGGACCTGGTCCATGACTGAGTTCATTTGTCATTCTTCAAAATTTCAACTGTTCTTGGGCCAACAACATTACCTTGTAATCATCGCTCTCCACTATCCAACTTGAATCTGCTAGAACCCTAAAGGCTTCAACGGCCACTACAAATAGGAGCCTTAAATGCTATCACCTAACACGCCTAACAACACCTAATATCTGAAAAAAGTTAATACACTATATTTTAGAAAATTTTCAATTGAAGTTCGAGTTCTTACTCAATCTCTGCTTTCTCTCTCTTTCTGGTTCTGAGTTTGCTTATTGATTGGGGTTTGATACTTTGGCTTTCCAAATGGCTAGATTAACGTATTTGTTTGGTTTTCTCCCTTAAAGGAGGTCAGTAGAACCTCATCCCTGCTCATCTTTTGTTTGTTTGAATTACTAAGCATGAATTGTCTGTTATCGCTTACCGAATGATATTGTTAATAATGTGTTAATGTTGACTGTTCTGTGTGTTTGTTATTGACATATGGCTGTTAAATTGATTCTAGAATCATAAGTTTGTTAAGTTGTCGAGATTAGAACTATACGTTGATCTTAATAAATATTTGATAATTCATATCTATTGGTTAACTCTGAAAACAACCAAGGAGCTCTTAAACAATCCTAATAACTAGTTTCAGATCTCCTTGATGTTCCGATTAGCACCACCATGACTGCTATACTAATCTTCCTTGGTTACTATTTGCACTTTATAATGATTCACCTGATAAACTAGGCTTGAATAAAAATGTGAACTTGATTAGTGATAAAATAAAACTGTCATCTTGATTTTGGAATACGATTCATGACATTGAACCCATCTTTTCTTTCTGGTATACCTTTGTGATTTTGATAGCTCTTAAAAGGTCATCGATTCTCTGATAAACCACATTATAGTTTGATCACACTATATGAGCATCTTCTGAGCTAATTAGATTTATGTACACCACCATTATATGTACTCTAAAAGTTACCATATACTTGACTTAAGGCATGATGTTTGGTAAGGACATTTTCATGTTTTGATGTTTCATCTGTTGTGCTAAAGTGACGCAATTAGGTTTCACTATACCTGAAATCCCATTCTTCACTTGCTTAACATATTCCCCAATGTGATGATACCCCCACCCCTTTTTTAAAATTCATATAGTGATACTGTTAGCCTGATTCTATAAGGATAACATCCTAATTCATGTTTGTAATAATATGACTTTTGCTAAGTATACCCTGCTGGTGTTTCATTGGATGCTCTGCATTTAATTGTTCCTAAAATACTTCTGCTTATCTCTCCTAATGATATACATACTCATGTTGTCGTTAGAACTACACTAAGCTCACCTGAATGAACTAGACTTAGCTTATGAATTTTAAGTGTGTAACGACCCGGCCGGTCTTTTTGAGAGTTATAGCCCCGATCCCCTATTTACTGCTTCCCCCATATCATTTTATACTTATGTGACTTGCCGGGAGGTTTAGTTTTGGTTTTTGGAGTGTTTTGGAACACCTAGTCCCTAAATGGAAGCTTAAACCTTAGGATTTTAAACGTAGTCACAACTGTGTGAAGACGACTCCGGAATGGAGTTTTATCACTTCCATTAGCTCCGTTGGGTGATTTTGGACTTAGGGGCGTGTCCGGATTGTGTTTTGGAGGTCTGTAGCTTATTTAGGCTTGAAATGGCGAAAGTCGAATTTTTGGAGATTTTGACCGGTTGTGGGCTTTTTGATATCGGGGTCGGAATCCGATTTCGGAAGTTGGAGTAGGTCCGTAATGTTGAATATGCCTTGTGTGCAAAAATTAGGGTCAATCAGACGTGGTTTGATGGGTTTCGGTGCCGGTTGTGGAAATTTGAAGTTTCAAGTTCTTTAAGTTTGAATTGGAGGGTGATTCATAATTTTAGAGTTATTTTATGTGATTTCAAGGCTCGACTAAGTTTGTATGGTGTTTTATGACTTGTTCGTATGTCTGGTTGAGGTCCCGGGGGCCTCGGGTGTGTTTCGGATGCTTAACGGATTGAAATTTGGACTTAAGCAATTGCTGAAGTTTTCTGGTTGCTGGTGTTTTCGCACCTGCTGTGAGGAGACTGCAGGGGATCGCACGTGTGGAAGATCAAGCACAGAAGAGGATTTGGAAGGAGTGTTCAAGGTTCGCAGGTGCGAGGAGAATGCCGCATCTACGATACACGCAGATGCACTCCAGGACCAATAGAAGCGGAAGAAGACCGCAGAAGCGGACATGGGTCCGCAGGTGAGACCCTTTGATCGCAGATGCGGACGCTGAGATTTTAAGTGGAATCCGAACCTGCGATGGGAATTCCGCAGGTGCGGTGGCAGATCTGCAGATGCCGAATAACTGGGCAGAAAAGAGAAATTCAAGGGTTTGATTCCAATTTTGATTTTGGGACTTTGAGAACTCGGTGTGAGGCAATTTTTCGAGGTTTCTTCGAGAAGATTGTTGTGGTAAGTGATTCTAACTTGGATTGGACTATATTTTCATGAATCTATTGCTATTTTCATCTTCTAATTAGGGATTTAAGTTGGAAATTTGGGGGAAAATGGTAGAAACTTCATAGACTAAAATTTCGAGTTTTGAAAGGCGATTTGAGGTCGGATTCGAGTAATTCTTGTATGGTTAGACTCATGAGTGAATGGGTGTTCATATTTTATGATTTTTTTACCCGATTCCGAGACGTGGGCTCGGGGAAGCTTTTTAGGGCGATTTTCAATTTGTTGCTTTAGCTTTGATTTCATTAGTTAGATTAGTTTCTTGTAGTTATGTTTATGATACTTAATTGATATAGGCTAGATTTGGGCGATTCAGAGTCGGATATTCGTGGGAAGAGCATTGTTACGGATTGATTTGAGCTTGGTTCGAGGTACGTGGTTTGCCTAACCTTATGTAGGGAAACTCCCCTTAGGATTTGGTACTATTTTGATATGTGAGCACCATGTACGTGAGGTGACGAGTACGTACATAGGGTAATTATTGTGAAAACCCTATTTCTATTGAGTAATAACATGTCTTCTTCCTATTTGAGTTATATCAGCATGTGTAGTATCCTGTTAGCTTAGAATAGCATGTCTACTTGCCTTAATTGTTTATCTGAATTATGTGCAACATGTTTAGTGAATTTCCTGCTTTCCCTTGACTTGAACTTAGTCCAAATTGTAGGTTTCCTTGTTGTAATTGTTATTTCTGTTGTTTGAGCTGCATATTTACTTTGGGACTACGGAACGGTATTTCGGGAGATCCCCCTGCATATTTACTTTGGGACTATGGAACGGTATTCTGGGAGATCCCCCTGCCTTGCATATTTACTTTGGGACTACGGAAAGGTATTCCAGGAGATCCCCCTGTATATTTACATTTTGGACTACGAGACGGTATCTCGTGAGATCCCTGTTGTTATCTTTGTGTACTGAGCTGTTACCTTTTTATGATTTCATTCTTGTTAAATTTCGGTCTTTATTTCACTGCAATATTTCATTCTGTCTTGTTTTTATTATATCTATACTAGTAGGGCCCTGACCTGACCTCGTCACTACTCGATCGAGGATAGGCTTGGCACTTATTGGGTACCGTTGTGGTGTACTCATGCACTTTCCTACACATGTTTTTTGTATGCAGATCCAGATACCTCCCACCAGTCTCGTACTTAGTTGCACAGTTGCTGCCATTCCGGAGACTTCAAGGTATATCTTCCGCGTCCGTAGACCTTGGAGTCCCCTTCTATCCCTTCTGATGTTGCTTCCCTTTTATTTATTCTAGTACAGATGCATAGGACAATTGACAAAGATCTTAGAAGCTTGTGACTTATGGTGTTCCGGGTCTTGGGAGAGTTGTGTACATTTCGACAGTGATTATTGTATATGCCGAGCGGCATCTCAAATGCTTATTTAAATTGTCTGTTACTATTAGTTGTTAACTTTTAGGTTTGACATCTCACTTCCGCAAATGTTAGGCTTATCTAGTCGTAGAGGCTAGGTGCCATCACGACAAATTCACGGAGGGAGAATTTGGGTCGTGACAAAGTAAATCTTCTGTTGCTACTGTTTGAGTATCACAACATGCTTTGTCCTCCAAAGAAATTAGTATGAAGCTGAGAGCATTTATAAAGAAGTGGTCATGTCATTTTTTTTGAATGAGATAGGACTGTTAGCCTTAGACTCTTTTAATACTCTTTAGAGGTTCTAATTGAAATCACTATGCCATATCTCTAATAGAAGTTGTTAACCTATATTTCTATTAACACTCTTTAGGAAGTTTCAGGTGTAGTAGTTAATCTGCTATTCTGTTAATACCCTTTTAGAAACTAATTGTAGTTGTTAATCTGCACCCCTCCTAACTTCTTAGAAGTTTAACTGTAGCTGTTAACTTACATCTATGTTAACCTTCTTTAGAAATTTCCATTGAAGTTCTTAATTTGAGTGTATGCTAGGAGATAAGACTTAAGTTAAAACCAATCTCTGACTAACCTAACTGAAAGCTTTTAAGAGAATGCCACAGACTTTATAGGTCTGACTATGTACCTCTTTTACTCTTATGACATGTTATTTCAGGTGTTTGGGTTTCTAACAGTAGTTTGGTAATATGTGTGCTCGAAGTTGATTTATTTTGAGCATACCTATCACGTCATGTTATTCATGGTGAATCATATACTTAGCTTTCAAATGTGGTTACAAAAATGTGAATTGGCTATTTTAATATCATATGGTATTATGCATTAGTTGTTATGAAAAATGTATATACTCTTATTGTGCGGTATCAATGTGGTATGAGGATTTACATTGAGTGCCTCATTGGCACCTAAATCTGTAGGGAAGAGTGGGTGTGAGTAGTTAGAGGTATTTGGGAGCAGATTTTGTTCTTGGTTGAGCTACTCTCCTTGACACAAGCACTGCCCTGGGCCTTGAGACCTTTGGGAACTTTGAAGTGTCAGGGATCCAAAGAGTGCTTTGGACATGAATGGAACTCTACCTTTATTCTCTAATCTATAGGCATTTATTACTTCCTTTAGGTTTAGTGTTTAATGATAACAAAAGGTTTTTATTGCGAATCACTTTGCCATATGTGACACCATACTAGTTTATCTGGATTACTATTGATTGTTATAATTTGTTTAGGCCCATACTAGTTTATTACATGTGTAGTTATATGCATAGAGTAGAATATCTAATGACCTTCTATCCTTTTTGAACTTGTATTACAATTGGTCCTGGCGAGTTCTCAAAGAACTCAGGCCCAAGTCCTGTACCTGTGTATTTGGGAGTCTGAACCTTGCTGCTGTCCGTTCCCACAACTTGTTGGACCTGCTTCTTTTCAGGCCCAAAACCAGAGTCCATTTCTCTTCCTTTACTGCTTTATTAAATTTTGATGTCCTTATTTCCCACATGTATACAACATTTATCATATTAGATTAAATGCTTTACTTTATCTCTTTGAATCATATGAATAATCTAGGCAAGCCCTAAAAGATATAGGATTAAAAGGAAGTGTTAGACTTAGTAGTAGATAGCTATAGTTCGCAAGATCATATACTTTTTATACTAATAGTCTCTGCTAACAATTTTATGAAGTCTTTTTCAAACCAAGCAGCTTTTTGAAAATCAGGGTTTTCCCTAAACAAGTGTCGCTGCCCAGTTAAAATGGCTTCCAATGATTTTTTCAAAGTAAAATGAAGTTTGAAAACCAAGGTATATCTTAGACCCACTTTTACAATACCCTTATTGAAGTTACACAAATAGCCATATTCATTTAAAGACATAGTGCTTTATAACTTGGCCATATCTTAAAAGTTTTATAAACACAAACACTATTTACCATACTTCAAAATTATTTCAATCATAGGTATACAAACATTATCTTCAAGACTTTTCTAGACCTATATCCTTTCAAAAACTACACATCTCATTTTCAAGTATTAAGTTCTAAATTAGATATATAGTATGCCGTACCTCTAACACTAGTTAAGCAACGTATAGAAAACTAATCCTTTACACCTAGTCTAAGGCCAATGGAGCTACCTCTGGTATATTTTATGGAGTGCCTAACACCTCCCCCTTAGAAGAATAAGAACTCTTCCCAAAATCTCACTGTTTACCAGACTAATACAGAAATGACCTTAGTTGTTAAATAATTACCCTAGTATATCTTTAAATATTAGGTGGCGACTCTATTTTTTTAATCAATAGGGAAACTACAAGTTGACTTTTATCTTGACTTGTGCAAAGTATGGCGCAAAAACATGGCGACTCTGCTGGCGATCTCAAACTTAGGTTCTGTGTAACGACCCGGCCGGTCGTTTTTAGAATTTACGCCCCGATCCCCTATTAACTGTTTTCCCCAAGTTCATTTCTGCTATTTTGATTTGCCGGGATGTTCGGTTTTGAGTTTCGAAGAGTTTTGGGATACTTAGTCCCTAAATGAGAGCCTAAGTGTTGGAAAATGATCCATAGCCAGAACAGTGTGAAGACGGCCTCGGAATGGAAATCCGATGGTTTCGTCAGCTTCTTAGGTGATTTCGGGGTTAGGAGCGTGTTCGGAATGTGTTTTGAAGGTCCGTAACTAATTTAGGCTTGAAATATTGAAGTTTGAATTTTTGAAGTTTCTTGTCCGATAGTGTCTCCGGAAGTTATAGTAGCTCCGTCATGTCATTTGGGATGGGTGTGCAAAATTTCAGGTCATTCGGACGTGTTTTGGTTAGGTTTTTGATCGAAAGCGTATTTTGAGAGAATATGAAGTTCTTAGGCTTAAATCCTTGATTAATTCGAGTTTCTGGCGTTGTTTTAGGTGGTTTATGGATTGGTACAAGTTTGAATGATGTTATAGGATGTGTTCGTAGGTTTGGTTGAGGTCCCGGCGGCCTCGGATGTGTTCCGAATGCTCAACGGGGCATTTTTGAGTTGTAAAAAAGTTGCAGATTTCTGTTCAGGTCTGTTGCAGACCTTCCTTCTCTGCGATCGCAGTTGTCCCTACGCGATCGCATAGTGTAAATTCGGAGGGTGATATTTTTGTTCTACGCGATCGCATTACCTGGTTCGCGATCGCGGAAGTCAGCTTTTTCCTTCTTCGCGTTCGCAATTGTACTCCTGCGTTCACATAGTAGAAATTAGGATCTGGTAATTCCTTGCATTTTCCTCTTCGCGAACGTGTGGCCCTGTTTGCGATCGCGTACGTCTATTTCTTTCTCTTCTGCGATCGCAGGCTTTAGGCCGCGTTTGCATAGACCAATTTCGGAACCTTTAAAATTTACCCTTCGCGATCGCATTCAAATTCCTGCGATCGCATTGAACAAATACCTGGGCAGTATAAACATTTCAAAATCCGAGGGTTAGCAGTTTTTATCAAAACACAAGCTTGGGAGCTCGGATTTGAGGGAGATTTCAAGGGTTTTTCAGGGACAACGATTTGGGTAACGATTCTATACTCCTTTTTGCTTATAACCCACTAATCTAATCATGAATTCTTCCTTTAATTTCGGATTTTGAGTGAAAAATTGGTAAAACTTCCTAGACCAAATTATTGAGTTTTGAGTGGGTGTTTGACCTCCGATTTGAGAGATTTTTACATGGTTTGACTCGTGAGAGTACGAGGGTTCTGAATATGTTAATTTCATCCGATTTGGAGACATTGGCCTGAGGGGCGTTTTGGTCATTTTGCCTAATTTCGCGTCTTAGCTTTGAATTAAATCGTAGAATCAGTTTCTTGAGATGTTATTTACGATATGTAATTGAATTGAATAGATTTGGGCCATTTGGAGTCAGATACTCGTGGCAAACGTGTGGTTTCGAGTTGATTTTGGAGCCGATTCGAGGTAAGTGACTTGTCTAACCTTGTGTGGGGGACTTTTCCCCTTAGGATTGATATTGTTGTAATTGAAATGCCTCGTGCGTGAGGTGAAGAGCGTGCACTTGTGCTAATTGTTTGAAATATGGTTCTTTTCTTTAAATATAACCTTGAATTGTGTTCCTCCTTTCCATGCTTACACTGTTTGATATTTAAACCTGCTGTAGCTTAGAGAAACATATCTACTTGACTAAATTTCCTTATCTGTCTTAACTGCCTTAACTGTGCTATGTGGACCATTCTAGGTTAGGATTACTTGCTTCACTTTGATATGCAAATTGATTGAATTGAGTTCTATTGTTGTGTATTTATTTTTGGACTACGGGACGGTATCCCGGGAGCTCCCCTGTATGTTTACTTTGGGACAATGGAATTGCATTCCGGGAGATCTCCCTGCACTTTATGAGTTGGACTACGGGACTGCACCCGGGAGATCCACTGGACATGATATTTATATTTGGGACTACAGGACGGTATCCTGGGAGATCCCCGGTTGTTATCTCGGATTTGAGTTATGTTCTTTTACTGTGTTTTGTTTGCCGTTGTAATAGTTGTTGTTGCCCTTTATATCATGTGTTATTTAATTACACTATCATTTCACATTGTTAACCTGTATTTTTACTTAACCTCAGTAGGGCCCTGACCTTCCTCGTCACTACCCAATCGAGGTTAGGCTTGGCACTTATTGAGTACCGCTGTGGTGTACTCATGCCCTTCCTGCGCATGTTTTTTTTCATGTGCAGATCCAGGTACTTCTACGCAGGTGTATCACCCTTGAGGCAGGGAGCATTTCGGAGACTTCGAGGTACATCTGCCGCATTCGCAGATCGAAGAGTCTCCTTCTTTACTCTATTTGTAGTGTTAGCCCTTCTATTGTACCATTGATGTAGACATTCTTGAGATTTGAGCACTTTACTATTTTCTTTTTTTTAGCTTGTGTTCCCGTGAGGTTCCGGGTTTTTGGGATAGTAATGTAGGATGCTGTGATGTGGAGTTGTATATGCCGAGCGGTATTTTATATACTGTTATCTCCTTTAAATTGTTTAGTTTTGTCTATTATTCTGCAAGTTAGTTATGTTTCCCGCGCATTGTTAGGCTTACCTAGTCGTAGAGACTAGGTGCCATCACGACATGTTCATGGTGGGTGAACTGGGGTCGTGACAAGTTGGTATCAGAGCTCTAGGTTCATAGGAGTCATGGAACACAGGCCGGTTTATTAGAGTCTCGCTAATCGGTACGGAGACGTATGTACTTATCTACGGGAGGCTATGTAACTGTTAGGATAATTCCACTTCATTTGATTTCCTTGTCGTGCGAGATTTTGACATCACAACTTTCTGTCTTTCTATTCTCTCACAGATGGTGAGGACACGCGTTTCCCGAGAGGATCAGGGACCCGCGCCCCTACTGTAGCCGTCAGAGGCCGGGACCGGGGTAGAGGCTGAGGACGCACTCGTGGTGCAGCCAGAGCACCCGCGCGAGCTGCCGCCGAGGTACCACTAGCAGTACCAACCGGAGTCCAGACACCAGATACGTCTGCCACTACTACTCCAGCACTCCAGGAGACTTTGGCACAGTTCATGAGTATGTACACCACTTTGGCTCAGGCAGGGTTGCTTCCCCTTGCCGCAGCCACATCCCAGGCCGTGAGGTTCCGGGTTTTTGGGATAGTAATGTAGGATGCTGTGATGTGGAGTTGAATATGCCGAGCGGTATTTTATATACTGTTATCTCCTTTAAATTGTTTAGTTTTGTCTATTATTCCGCAAGTTAGTTATGTTTCTGCATTGTTAGGCTTACCTAGTCGTAGAGACTAGGTGCCATCACGACATGTTCACGGTGGGTGAACTGGGGTCGTGACAAGTTGGTATCAGAGCTCTAGGTTCATAGGAGTCACGGAACACAGGCCAGTTTATTAGAGTCTCACTAATCAGTACGGAGACGTATGTACTTATCTACGGGAGGCTATCTAACTGTTAGGAAAATTCCACTTCATTTGATTTCCTTGTCGTGCGAGATTTTGACATCACAACTTTCTATCTTTCTATTCTCTCACAGATGGTGATGACACGCGCTGCCCGAGAGGATCAGGGACCCGCGCCCCCTACTGCAGCCGTCAGAGGCCGGGGCCGGGTTAGAGGCTGAGGACGTGCTCGTGGTGCAGCCAGAGCACCCGCGCGAGCTGCCGCCGAGGTACCACTAGCAGTACCAGCCGGAGTCCAGACACACAATACGTCTGCCACTACTACTCCAGCACTCCAGGAGACTTTGGCACAGTGCATGAGTATGTACACCACTTTGGCTCAGGCAGGGTTGCTTCCCCTTGCTGCAGCCACATCCCAGGCCG
>NW_017673045.1:25450-120377 GCF_001879085.1 Nicotiana attenuata | reverse complement strand
AACAAACACAAAAAGAAACTGATATTACATCACCAAAAGACAGTAATTCCAGTAGTAGTTTTCTGGAACAGCAGCAAAAACATCACCAAGAAACTGTATTACATCACCAAAAATATAGTAATTCTAGTAGTTACATCACTAAAACAAAACCTAATAATTCTATAATTACATCACTAAAACAGTACCAAAAACAGCACCAAATAAATGTAATTACATCACCAAATAAGACAGTAACTCCAGTAGTTACATCACCAAAACAAGACCAAAAAACTGAAATTACAGAATACTAAAAGGGACATAATTATCTATAAGTTTGCAATAAATACATCCCACGCAACAAAAAAATTATACTTTTTTCTTCATTTTTTTCTCCTTGATTTCAGCTTCCTAATTCTTTCTTGCCCTTGTTTTTCCAACTGATTTGCAGTTACAGCAGCCTTCCCCTTCCACTGTAATGTTGGGGCTGAATATGGAAGATCTGTTGGTACACTAACGCCACTATGATCACCTGTGAAGTTGATTGACCTTGTTCCAGCTGGTATTTGTACCTATTGTCTCATCCTAAGCCTTGTAGTTACTTCTGATATAACCCTTGTCCTAAGCACAACATCTTCTTCATGTCTAACTCTTGACCTAAGAATTCTTCCAAGTGTAGGCATGAACCTAAGCCCATTGTCCTGACTTGGTTGAGTGGCTTGAGGTGTTGAACAGTTGAAATCATTTTCAACTTGAGGTTCAGCTTCATGTTCTATCAAACAACTTGGCCTCTTCCTTTGCTGCCTTCCTTTTGATTTTTTATGTAGCAGGTGCTGAACTGGTGGCTGCCTGCTCAGTTGTGGCAGCATGTGCGAAACTGGTGGAATCCTGCTCAGTTGTGGCAGCAACCTGCTCAGGTGTAGCAGCAGCCTGCTCAACTCTTCCTCTCTTACTTTGCTTCTTTCCCTTGATTAAAATAGTTAAAAAAGACAAGTTAGAAGTATTCATGTCTAGTATGTAATACTTTGAAGTTAATGTAAAATAATTACCTGACCACAAGTCCTTGCATTATTTGCTACAAGTCATGATTCTTCCTTTTCTGGACTGTGACCACACTCCTTGTCTTTTAATTGCCTCATCCTTCTGCTTATCTCTCTTAACCTTAGGTCTACCAGCCAATTTCACAAGCTCTGGAGGCTCCATTGCTTGAGATGGTTCAATCTTCCAAGTGCATATTTGACATGCAAGTGATTCCTTCCCCTTCCTTGAGGTCCAAAGAAGATTGCAGCAGCTATAGGAACCAATTCCAAGTATTTTTGTTCTCCTTATCAATAATTGCCCATGCCAAAGGGTAAAAATGATTCTGTGAATCCTGTCCAACTGCTACTAACAACTGGCCTTTGGCTTTGCCCTTCAAAAAGGTACCATCCAAACTAATAAAAGGTCTCAATCCTAGATTGAAACCCATCTTCAAAGCATGAAAACTCACATACATTCTCAAGAACCTTCTTCTTCCTTCTTCAAGTGCACTCTTGAAAGTGTAACAATCACATCACTACCAGGGTTACTTTTCCTCAATTCGTTGGCATAAGCCTCTAGTTTATTGTATTCATCTGAAAAACTACCATCTAGTGACTCCAATACCATCCTCTTTGCCCTATTGCACTTCCCATGACTAACATTTAGCTCAAAGTTTCTCTTCAAATCTAACATAATCACCCTAACCTTGTACTAAGGCTGTCCAATGGGACGGGTCGGCCCGTCTCGTCCCGTCCCGTCCCAAGTTAAACGGGATGGGCCAATGCCAAACGGGACACGGGATGGGATGGAACGGCCATTTCGTTCCGTTTGTCCCGTCCCGTTTCGTCCCGTCTCGTCCCGCGTCCCGCCAGAATTTTTTTTTTAAAAAAAAACTAGCCGTTGGGCAACGGCTTAAATTGCAAAAATAGTCGTTGCCAACGGTCCAAACAGCCCCTACCCCCCCCCCAAACACCCCTGCCCCCCAAACTTTTAGTATAACCTCTAAGTTTATTAAATTACATATTGGCCCTATTTTCTACTATAAATACCCCCCATTCTTCTTCATTTTTCCCACAAAAAATCAATCTTCTCTCTCAAATCTCTTACATTCTATTATTCTATCTATATTACCACTGGGAGCGATGACGGCATGGAGCTCATGGAACATCAATCAACATTGCCAATTCCATTAGAATGTCCGAGAGATATTATTGATAAGTTACAAAAAAGCTATATAGGAGCTTACAAATATTAGTATGATAATTTGTAATTGGCTACTAAGAGGCCTAGTTCAAACATAACCCTTCCTAGAAGGTGGTTGCGTAGATTAGGTGCTCTTCAAAAGAATTATATTTGTATTTGAGATTTGAAAGTTCTATTAATAAAATAAAAGGCTCTAAGTGTTGAATTTTTTTTATGAATTGTCTTAGTTACTTAATAGTTAATACTTTGAAATTATATTAAATAAATTATAACTCTATTATAAATTTATAATTACTAGAATATTTCATTACAAGTCTTTTGTATTCATATTTTATAATTCTTTACTTAGTTTTCTAATTTTCGTTTTAACATAGTAACATTTAAGTTTATTAAATAAGTCAAAAATCTAGCTGTTGAAAACTTTAAAAACATAGTAATTTTCAAAAAAACTAGACGTTTTTTTAATTAAAAAAATACAATTAAGGCCCACGAACCCGTCCCGTCCCGTCCTGTTCCGTCCCGTCCCATCCCGTTTGTTAGCGGGACGGGATGGGACGACCGTTTCGTCCCGTTTATCCCGTCCCTTTTCGTCCCGTCCCGCCACTGTCCCACTTAAATGTCGTCCTATCCCCTCCCGTCTCGTTAATTTCGTCCCGTCCCGTCCCGTTGGACAGCCATTCCTTGTACTTAGGATTATCTTGTAACTTCTTCTTGAAATATTGTGCAATGGTACTAAAATCAATAGTCTTGTTATCAAATGCAGTGCCACAATCATGTTCAGAAGATAAAGTCTTAATTTTAACCCCACCAAACTTTTCTTTTGATATTAAGCACACAAAGGGACAACCAACAATATCACAAGTATACCTAAGCCTTTCTAGGTCACTCTTCTCCAATTTTAATCTTTTCTTGTTAGCCAGAGAATATAACTTCATACACTTCCTAGCTTCCGGTATGTCCTTAAAGGACATACTTTTGTATACCTCTTTGAAGTTACACTGTTTTTCATTTATTTTCCTTTTCTTTTGTGCTTTAAGTACTTCTAATTCTTCAGAATTGTATCCTTCAGAATCAGTATTAGAGTAAGATCCTACATCACTTAAGCTACAATCAGTGCCAACATCATCCACAATTTTATTAGATTCTTCTTCATATTGTTCAATATTGGGAATGGAGTAAATAGGGGGCTCACGTGCATCTACACCATATAGGTTCACTACATTGAATTCATTGCATAATAACCTTTGTAAATGTCTAATACCATCATCCCTCTCAATCACATAAAATTTACCAGATGGGGCAGCAACTATAAGTTGTTGAACCCCTAAAAATCCTAGCTCATTTCTGAATTCATTGACTATGTCTATGTATGAAAGTAAGTCGGAGTCATAACCTGTCCAAGTCTTCACCAATTTTCCTGTGTATACAACTTTAGGCTCAATAACCCAATCACCTTCGTAATTGAATATTAAGTCAACTAGCACCATCTCCAACAACCTATAAAACACAACAGAAAAAAATAATAATTAATGTATAAGTCAGTAGTGAGAATGAATAATTAATGCCAAAAAGAAATAATTTTTTATGACAAGAGACCCCCCCCCCCCCCTCTAAGGAAGAATCCAACATATCCGAATACTTAAAACAAATGGACACACAATTGTGGACCATCATTGTTAATAAACAAAGGAAAAGTTCAAAATCTTCGGAAAACATAAAGGCGAAATATATAAACGGCCCCTTTATGTTGTCCTCAACGACCAAATAAACACCTCAATTGACCCAATTATCAATTACACATTTTATTTTAGACTGAAGTAAGACCTTATGAACACCTCATGCTGACATGGCAAAGTGTGTGCTTTATAATCACATATGAGCGCGTGAAACCCTTAAAATCAACCTTTTTTTAAAAAAATTTACTTTATGTGGTCCCCACTTACTTTCATTTCATCGTTCTCCTCCAAAATTTTCACTTTCAAACAATTTCCATGGCAGCCCAAATAGCAAGCCAATACAGGAAAAATTGGTACTTCAAATTTTGTGCTTATGTCTCCTTTCAACCTCAAACTCCCGCTACCATCTCTACCATTATTACTGCCACCACCATAAGAACTCTGCCCACCTCCTCCTATCCTCCACCACTACTTTAGCCGCCTCCACCACATATAAAAAAGCATACCAAAGACAAATCTTCAATCTATCTCCACCAGCTCCACCAACTGTTGATACGCCGGTATCATATCTTTCTTCCGGTGCTTCTCCTCCATTCATCGCCACCGCTCCTTTGGTGGCGATTTGCTACTGCTTTTGTCGGATCTGCTGTTGTAGCTGATTTGCTGCTGCTTTGGTGCTTTAAATCTCTGACATTCACGGGCTCTAATGTATATGTAGTTGTTATGATAATGAGCATCTATATATCCACCAAACAAATTTGGTATTATAGGAGCTGTCTATCAATTCAATTTTTTGGTCAGTCCGGTGAGACTCCATTACTGCCGGACTAGAACTCGTCGGGCGTGGGAAAGGGGTCAGATGATTATTTTTGTTTTAATTATGACAAATTACATGTGTCGTCCTTTAATTGGTTCATTTTAATACATCATTGGCAAGTGTAATTCACGCATGTGGTTTGCTGCACTTGAGTGTTTATTTGATACACTTAGCAGTCACTTGGAGTGTTTAATTGATAATTGGGTCAGTTGAGGTGTTTATCTGGTCGTTGAGGACAACATAAAGGGGCCGTTTATATATTTCGCCAAACATAAATATACTTTACGGAAAAGGACAAAGAAACAAACCCCAAATAGCCCCCACAAAATCCCAAAAACCCCCAGCAATAAATAAAGAAAAAAGGCATAAACCATGCATGCAAACACTAGAAACAGACAAGAAATAAGGATATATCAATGAAATTTCAGAAACTTTAGTTAGATGTAGATAAAATCTAAGAAATCGGAACCCTAGCATAAAAATCCTAAAATATGAAATGAAAACAAAAAAATTGCAATACTAACATGAATAATATAGCAAAGACGAATTATTTTCATGAAGGAAGGTATTACCTTTATGGAATTTCTTCACTTCAAATCGGCTATCAACAAAGCTGTGAGAGTATTTTCATGTTCTAGATAGTTAGTGAGAGAAGAAAATGAAACGGGAAAATGAAGACGAAATGGGCATTATTTGGTTTATAAATGACGGGTCGCGGGTTATGGGTTGGTGGGTTTCATGGAGCGGGTCGTCTCTTATGTGCCCAGATTTAAAAAGAGGCAAGGATGGATGCCACGTGGCACCTCCGTCAAACTAAGGGCAGATTTGTTAGGATAGTTGGACAGTAGGGACTTTTATGGCCCAATATTATAACAGGGGACAATTTTAAATAATTTACCATAGTACAGGGATATATCAGACCCTTTTCCGTTTTAGAAATGAAAATCAACCAAAACATCCCCGAGACCAATATAGTGATGGGAGCACCACACAAGCTAAAGCAGTGGTGGAAGAATATCCGCCGAGAGCATAGAGACAAAATCAGGACACACCTAGGAGCTGACCGCCTTGCTAAACATCCGAGTTGACAAAGTGCTTACTCGCTTGTTGATAGAATTTTGGGATCCGGCCAAAATAGTGTTGAAGTTCATTGATTGTGAGTTGGTGCCAACGTTGGAAGAAGTTACCACTTTCACAGAGCTGCCATTTTACAAGGAAGAAACCGATACTACCAGTCACCATGCCAAGTTAC
Source organism: Nicotiana attenuata (assembly GCF_001879085.1). Taxonomy (NCBI): domain Eukaryota; kingdom Viridiplantae; phylum Streptophyta; class Magnoliopsida; order Solanales; family Solanaceae; genus Nicotiana; species Nicotiana attenuata. The sequence goes on along the minus strand of NW_017673045.1, from coordinate 114,433 downwards.
AGGTTTCTTGATGCTTTTGGTCTGGCAAACAGTCGGGGTTTGAAAAACATCAAAGATGGATGGGTAAGCCTGGACCAATTGTTTGACAAGTTCGGACATCGTGAAAGATATGAATGGTACATGGGAGAATTTCAGTGTGATCAGGCAACATGTGAAAGTCTCTGACCCATAACCTTCTCTTTGACACTGCTTGGACAGTTGGATTTGCCACAAAGAAGAGAACAGATCAATATCAACTTGCTACATGTGGTTCTAGTAACATTTTGAGGCTACTTCCAAGCCACTTTGGTACCTATGGTGTCAGCAAAGATTCTCAGAGCCTTGTGCGCATGTTCCCGGGGGTATGATTTCTTTAAGGGTTGTAACTTGCTGCTTCAAATCTGGGCCACGGAGCATTTCTTTCAGTAAGAGGGCACATTTGACTACTTTGTGGGCGTCAGCAACATGATTCGAAGTCACAAAGAGAGGATGAGGAATTGGGTCTCCCCGCATGGACAGGAAAGGTGGAGAGAGATGCTGACCAACTTAAGTGGAGAATGGGTCAATTGGAAGCTGTTGTGGCTAGGCGGAAGGGAAATCCTAATGAATCCTCAGAAGTATTTTATCGAGCTGATAGGACTTGAGGGAATCTAGCCATACTCACCCCTACGTGTTCTCAGGCAGTACGGGTTGATTCAGGATGTACCTCTCTGGATGAGGACGACACTGTATGAGGACGTATACATTGGGCAGATCCCGATACCAAGGATAAGGAAGCTTCAAGAGGAGTGGAATGATTTAGCCACAATGCAATTGGGTTAAAATTCGTGGTGCACTCCAGAATATTGTATCTGGGTCAATGAAGAAGGCGAGCTAGCCCGACCAAGCAGGGAAGGAATAGCCTAGCTAGAGGATGCAGTGGCGGCTTAGCAAATCTATAATGAGATTTTGTCACACTACCTCATGATTACCTCCATGCACCGCCAAGTGGTCCCCGGGTCAATTGATCACATGTTGCCCACCAACAGGACATAAAGAAGAGTCGGAACACACTAGGGCAATGTGGATCCGCTACTCTCTCATATATATCATCTCTCCATCATTATTCAATTTTTTCCTCATATAATTAAAAGCTAAATCTCTAATCCTTTGCATGTATTTCGGAACCAGGTCGCTGATGCAAACAAGGCGTATTGTATATAGCAAACCATCTACTCAACTGAACAGAGCATGTTGTATATATTGAGGCATTGGTCCTGCCAGTCGGAGCATATTGTATATAGCAAACTGCTAGATCAATCATTCGGAGTACCTTGTACAAAATCGAGCCGCCGGCTTCACCAATTGAAGCCCTGTATATAGCAAATCGTTAACTCAACCGATCGAAGCGCCCTGCACAAATCGAGCATCGGCTTTGTCAATTGGAGCCCTGTATATAGCAAACCATTCGCTTCACCAACGGGAGCGACCCGCACCGCCACTCCGCTACATCAGAGATTAGAATAGATAGCTGTAAACCTCGTCGCCAACATTCTGCCAACCAACGACCACAATTTCGTTTTCAAAATCAAGAGTACCTCTTGGGCATGCTCCTTATTTCTTATTTATTTCGAATGTTTTGACGTTTTGCTCATACAGCTTACAGGCATGATTATGTTTTTCAAGTCAGAAACTTCCATCGTGCGGAGATATTTTACATTCCAGTACAATCGCTCCCATAAAGGGGAGATAATTTACATTACAATGAAACCTCTCCTAGCAAGCAGAGATGAATTCTACATTACAAGTCAACTACTCCCATCGCGCGGAGATACTCCTAACACGAGGAGACTTAATGCTCTGATAGCTGCGGAACGGTGCACAAACCCACTAACAATCGAGTCAAATTCAAGTATCCCATCATCCCGGTCCCAATAACGGCTAGCCGGCAGCAGGCAACATCATTCCTGCATCATTTACATCACATCTTAACATATTTTGCATTGCAATATATAGGTATATGTGTATTTCATTTTTGGAGGAACAAACATCGCAACATGAAACTCCTTCTAAGCAGCAAACCAAGCTATAATGCTATGAGGGACAACAAACTCATTAGCGGGCCAAGGATCCGAGCTCAAACTCAAAACGACCAGTAGAACTTTAATACTTTAATTCTTCAAATCTTTCAAATCAAACCGCAACTCAAAGATATCATGAGTACTGAATCTTTCGTCTCACAGTATCGTCATAATATGATACTAGGGAATTTTCTGCAAGCATCGCCTCCCCAAATCTTCACTCCAAAACTACATGAGGGATGATCCTCATTAAGCCTGAGGTATGTAAGCAATTCAAAGCCAGAATTCGGCCCCAACTCCCAAAAATCCTCCCGAGATCTTCCTTAACTCCTAATTTTACAACTCATACTCTTCATGTCATTCCTAAAATGTATGCCTAAAGTCAGGACAAAATTGACCTTGGTTCAATTTCTTTGCCCGAAAACTCTTTTATCGTCTCCGGTCAAAGAAAGGGTAGGTGTTAACTGTCAGTTTTGACCCTCCCTTTTAAAATTAATTTACATATACTTAATAATTTGCAACGACGGTTTTAAACATAATTTCAATCAATAATATCTATTTTTGTACAAAGTTAATCAAGTATTAGTAGTTTTGAAGTTAATAATTTAATAATAATTATAAATATATCATGCTTATTATTTTAAGATTATTAAAATAACTTCTATATACATCATCTAGGCTTTATGATTAATTTAATGAATTACTTCTTAATTTCTAATTTATTAGATTATTGTGTTAATAATTCGTAATTAGTGTTACAATTTAGAAAATAAGGTATTTTATAAATAATTAATTACAATAAATAGCAGTATCTTTGATAATCATAATTTTACTATATTTTATTGAAAATAATTTAGTTTATTTAAATTAATTTCGAAGGGGTTAAAAAGGCTAAAAGTCTATAATTGTAATTCTTTAATTAGACACAAATTTGACGTATTTCGAATTAATTTTGGCCCATATACACAAGCCCAATCCGAAATGACCCAATCCAAACAACCCCTCCAATTCACCATGGAAATCCTTACCATTCCTTTTAAACCAGTCGGAGTCTGCCACGTCAAACGTCTCCAACACACACAAAACAAGCACAATTGATCTGGGTCGTCCGTTTCTATGATCAACGGCCCACGATTGTTGACTCTACTTCCTCTTTAAATTAAAACACCTAGAGATTTAATCTTAGCCGTTGGATCATATGGATCCAACGACCACCAAAATTCCCCATAAAAATACTAAATCCCAAATTATCAAGACCGTCAATCTAAAATATCAATGGCCCAGATCCAGTCTTCCCATCGTAAACCTAGAGACCACCCCTAATCTTCAAAACCCTAATCATCCCCCAAAGTCTCGGTCGCCCCCTTTCCCCTTTCTTTCCCTTTTCTCTCAACCTCATTGGCTCAAATCAATCGAAAGACCTTGGAAAAATTCGTGCAAGATCATGAATCAATTAGGAAATCATCTTCTTTGTCTTCCCTATCCGCGATTCTCACCGATTTCATTCTCGTTTCATCACACAAATTCAAAATCCCTAACCTGAAACCCTAAGACTCAAATATGCAACTTCGAATCTCTAAATTTCCTTTGTGCTCTGTTAAATCGGATCATGCATAAGCATATCTCAGACCCACATCATGATTATTCGAGGTCCAGAGGTACAATGCAATGACTTCTAGACATTGGGGCTTTACCCGATAGCTTTTGCCGTCAACAATCACATTTCCTCTTCTCAGGTAAAACTCTCATTGATTTTTCCCCTCTGTTTCTCTGATTCACTCACCTCTGCTTGCATTACCTTGTAATCATCACTCTCCACTATCCAACTTGAATCTGCTAGAACACTAAAGGCTTCAATGGACACCATAAATATGAGCCTTAAATGCTATCACCTAACACGTCTAACAACACCTAATATCTGAAGAAAGTTAATACACTATAGTTTAGAAATTTTTCAGTTGAAGTTTGAGTTCTTACTCAATCTCTGATTTCTCTCTCTTTCTGGTTCTGAGTTCGCTTATTGATTTGGGTTTGAGACTTTGGCTTTCCAAACGGCTAGATTAAAGTACTTGTTTGGTTTGCTGCCCTAAAGGAGGTCAGTAGAACCTCATCCCTACTCTTCTTTTGTTTGTTTAAATTACTAAGCATGAATTGTCTGTTATCTCTTATTGAATGATGTTTTAGTTATGTGTTAATGGTTGATTGTTTTGTTTTTAATGCATATAGTCGTTAAATTGATTCTAGAATCATAAAATTTTAAGTTGCTGAGATTAGAACTATGTGTTGATCTTAATAAATATCTGATGATTCATATCAACAGGTTAACCCTGAAAACAACCAAGGAACTCTTAACTAATCCTAATAACTAGTTTCAGATCTCCCTGATGTTCTGATTAGCACCATTATGACTGCTATACTAATCTGCCTTGGTTACTATTTGCATTTTACAATGATTCACCTGATGACCTAGGCTTAAATAAAAATGTGAACTTGCTTAGCGATAAAATAAGACTATCATCATGGTTTTGCAATACCCGTTCATGACATTGAACCCATCTTTTCTTTCTAGTATGCCTCTTTGATTTTGATAACTCTTAAAAGGTCATCGATTCTCTGATAAACCTCCTGATTGTTTGATCACACTATATGAGCATGTTTTGAGCTAATTAGATTTATGTACCACCTTTATGTGTACTCTGAAGGTTACCATATACTTGACGTAAGGCATGAGGTTTGGTTAAGACATGTTCATGATTTGATATTTCATCTGTTGTATTAAGTGCATCAATTAGGTTTCACTATACCTAAAATCTCATTCTTGACTTGCTTAACAGATTGCCCAATTTGATGATACCCCCACCCCTTTTCTGAAACTCATATAGTGACACTGTTAGCCTGATTCTATAAGGATAACATCCTAATTCATGTTTGTAATAATATGACTTCTGCTAAGTGTACCCTACTGGTGTTTCCTTGGATGCTCTGCACTTATTTGTTCTTCAAATACTTCTGCTTGTCTCTTCTAATGATATACATATTCATGTTGTCCTTAGAACTTCACTAAGCTCACCTGAATGAACTAAACTTAGCTTGTGAGTTTTAAGTGAATCTTATGTTACTACTGTTTGAGTATCACAACATGCTCTGTCCTCCAAAGAAATTAGTATGAAGCTGAGAGCTTTTATAAAAAAAAGTGATCATGTTTTTTTTAAGAATAAGACAGGATTGTTGGCCTGAGACTCTATTAATACTCTTTAGAGGTTGTAATTTAAGTCATTAATTTGTATCTTTAATTGAAGTTGTTAACCTGTAGTTCTATTAACGGCTCTTGAAGTGTAGTTGTTAATATGCAATTCTGTTAATACCCTTCAAAAGTTCTAATTATAGTTATTAATCTGCACCCCTCCTAATACTCCTTAAAAGTTTAACTGAAGTTGTTCACTTACATCTATGTTAACATTCTTTAGAAGTTTCCATTGAAACTGTGAATCTGTGTGCATGCTAGGAGATAAGACTTAAGTTAAACCCAATCAGTGACTAACCTAACTGGAAGCTTTTAAGAGAATGCCTAAAGACTCTATAGATCTGAACTATGTACCTCCTTTACTCTTAAGACATGTGATTTCAGGTGTTTGGGTTTCTAACAGTAATCTGATAATACTTTTGTCTCTATGTGTGCTCGAAGTGGTTTTCTTTTGAGCATACCTATCATTTCATTTATTCATGGTGAATCATATACTTAGCTTTGAAATGTGGCTACAACAATATGAATTGGCTGTTTTAAGATCCTATGGTGTTCTGCATTAGCTATTTTGACAAATGTATATACTCCATGATGAGATATCACTGTGGTATGGGGATTTACATTGAGTTCCTTATTGGAACCTAAACCTATAGGGAAGAGTGTGTGTGAGTAGCTAGGGGTATTTAGGAGTAGAGTTTAGTTCTTGGTTGAGCTACTCTCCCTGACACAAGCATTGCCCTGGGCCTTGAGACCCTTGGGAACTTTGAAGTGTCAGGGATCCAAAGAGTGCTTTGGCCATGAATATAACTCTACCTTTAGCCTCTATCTATTGACATTTATTACTCCCTTTAGGTTTAGTGCTTAGTGACTACAAAAGGTTTTCAATATGAATCACTTTACCATATGTGACCCCACACTAGTTTAATTTTCATATACTGGATTACTACTGATTTTTATAATTTGTTTATGCTTTTCATGTGTAGTTATATGCATAGAGTAGCATATCTGATGACCTTATTTCCTTTTTGAACATGTATTGCAATTGGGTTTGCTGAGTTCTCAAAGAACTCAGGCCCAAGTCCTGTACCTGTGCATAAAGGAGTCTAAAGCTTGCTGTTGTCCGTTCCCACAACTTGTGCCTCCTTCTTTTCAGGCCCAAAACCAGAGTCCATTTCTCTTCCTTTACTGCTTTATTAAATTTCACTGTCCTTATTTACCACATCTATAAAACACTTATCATATTACATTGAACGCTTTACTTTATCTCTTTGAATCATGTGGACAATCTACGCAAGCCCTAAAAGACATAAGATTAAAAGGAAATATTAGACTTAGTAGCAGATAGTTATAATTCGCTAGATCATATATTGTTTATACTAATAATCTCTACTAACAATTTTATGAAGTCTTTTTGAAACCAAGCAGCTTTAGCAAAAGATGACAATCTTCTCTTTCAAAAACCAGAAACGAAATCTGAAAATTGACCTTCTAAATTCGAGTTTTTTCCTAAACAATTGTCGCTGCCCAGTTAAAAAGGCTACCAACGATTTCTTCAAAGTAAAATGAAGTTTGAAAACCAAGGTATATCTTAGACCCACTTTTACAATACCCTTATTAGAGTTACACAAATAGCCATATTCATTTAAAGACATAGTGATTTATAACTTGGACACATCTTACAAGTTTTATAAACACAAACACTATATACCATACTTCAAAACTCTTTCAATCATATGTATACAAATATTGTCTTCAAGACTTTTCTAAACCTATATCCTTTTAAAAATTACACATCCTCTTTTCAAGTACTAAGCTCTAAATTAGATATATAGTATGTCGTACATCTAATACTAGTTAAGTAGAGTATAGACAACTAATCCTTTACACCTAGTCTAACGCCTGTGGAGCTACCTCAGGTAGATTTTAAATGGTGCCTAACACCTCCTCCTTAGAAGAACAAGAATCCTTATCCAAAATCTCACAGGTTATAAGACTAATGAAGAAATGACCTTACTAATTAAATAGGTACCCTAGTATACTTTTGAATGTTAGGTGGCGACTCTCTTTTATCATCAATAGGGAAACCACAAGTTGAATCTTGTTTTGACTCATGAAAAATAGGGTACAACAGCTAAGTAAACCATCACTGCCTTGGAGTGCAGACTCATGGAGGCGATGAGTACTGTCGATGCTATGAAGGCAAAGATAGAGTCACTCGAGGAGCATGTCGATGTTGGCATGACCGAGGCCCAACAATGTTGTTGTGACGAGGGAGTCCAAGATCGAGGCTCCCAAACCCCCCGTGTTCAAAGGTGTTCGTGATGCACAAGAAGTGGAGAACTTCTTGTGGCACTTGGAGAACTACTTCAAGTACGGCAAAGTGAGGGACGGCGAGGCCAAGATCAACATTGTTGTGTTGTACCTCTCAGAGACTACCATGATATGGCTGAGAAGGAAGATGGCCGACGTGGATAAAGTTTTATGTATTATTAACACTTGGGATCAGTTCAAGGCTGAGTTCAAGCTAAAGTTCTTTCCAAAAATTATTTTGTGCGAGGCAAGGCACAAGCTTAGGGAGTTGAAGCAAACAGGGGGCATATGTGATTATCTCAAGGAATTCACCACCCTTATGCTTAAAATACCCAACCTGACCAATGATGACTTGTTGTTCCACTTCATGGACGGGCTGCGAAATTAGGCTAAGCAGGAGTTGCAACGCCGGCAAGTCACGGGTATAGACCAAGCCATAGTGGAGGCCGAATCCTTGATGGATTTCACGCATGACAACCACGACAAAGGCAAAGACAATGAGTCAAAGGTTAGCAATGTCAAAGGTGGGGAAGACCGTGGCAAAGGCAAGAAGATACAACAACTATACTCAAAGACTCAAGATTCCAAAAAGTAGAGTAGCCGCAGGGCTACGTCGAGAAGAAGGTGCATGCCAAGAAGAAGGGATGCTACATATGCGGAGGACCATAAAACTTTAGAAATTGTCCCAACCTAAAGAGCCCTAGTGCCATGATCTGTGAACGGAAGGAGTAGCCGCAATGAGAGAGTTCGGGAATCGTACAATTGGGTATGATCGGATTTTATGGTGCTGTCACGAAACAAGCTATCCAACCTACTAGAATAACAATCAATACATGGATCTCACCATCAACAACAAGCCGCTCGTGCAATGGTGGATACTGGAGCGGCTCATTATTTCATGACTGAGGCTGCAACAAAAAGACTAGAGTTGAAGCTCACTCAAACTAACCGCTATGGATATCCCTAACGTCATACTGGGGCAATAGTTCTTTAGACATTATCATACTTTGATCGGCCCCTACCTCCAACGTCTCTTGGTTATGGTGCCTATAGTGACTATGCCACACGGAGAGAGCCAAGCATAACTTTTAGCTATGCAACTTGTCAAGAGGCTAAAGAAAGGGGAACCGATGTTCGTGGTAACCATTGCAAGTTTGGAGCAAGACAAGGGTTTCAAGAGACATCGTCGCCTTGCATAGAGAATTGCTTGGAGCCTGGGGCTAAGCCACCTGCATTTTCCCCATATCGTATGATATCGATCGAGCTGGAAGAGCTCAGGAAAGAGATACTGGATGCTGGTCACATCCGCCCATCGAAAGCACCTTTCGGCACGCTAGTATTGTTCTAGAAGAAGAAGGATGGATCTTTGTGCTTATGCATAGACTACTAAGCACTTAATAAGGTCACAATGAAGAATAAGTACCCAATCCCACTTATTGCCAACTTGTTTGATAGACTTGGGCAAGCCAGGTACTTTACTAAGGTGGATCTTTGCAAGTGCTACTACCAGGTTCAGATTACAGAAGGGGATGAGCTGAAGATAGCATACATGATAAGATATGGAGCCTTTGAGTGGTTGGTGATGCCCTTTGGCTTAACCGATGCACCGTCAATATTTTGTACCCTTATGTATAAGATATTCCATCCCTACCTTGCTCAGTTCGTGGTAGTCTACCTAGACGACATAGTCATCAACAACAACACCTTTGAGGAGCACATAGAGCACTTAACGAAGATCTTTCAAGTCTTGCGAGAGAACGAGCTATACATCAAGACGGAGAAATGTGAGTTTGCACAATCAAAGGTGCACTTCTTGGGACATGGCATTAGCAATGGCGAGCTATGCATGGACGAGGCTAAGGTACGGGCTATCTAGAAGTAGGAAGCACCTACCAAGGTACCCGAGTTGAGATCCTTCCTTGGACTTATTAACTACTATCATCGATTCATCGATGGCTACTCAGCCAAGGCCGTATCATTAACTGAGTTGCAAAGAACAAGCCATGGGTTTGGACGCAGCCTGGTCAAAAGGCATTTGAAGGCCTTAAGGCAGTTGTAACAGAGGAGCCAGTCTTGGCGTTACCAAACTTTGCCAAGATGTTTGAGGTTCATACAGATGCCTCAGACTTTTCCATTAGGGGTGTTCTGATATAGGATAAGCATCACATAGTGTTTGAGAGCCACTAGTTAAATGAGACGAAGTATTGTTACATGGTGCAAGAGAAGGAGATGAATGCATTTGTGCATTGCCTTCGTACATAGAGACATTATTTGCTTGGGTTGAGGTTCGTGGTCAAGACTGACGTTGTGGCTACTAGATACATTCAAACGCAGAAGAAGATCACACCAAAACAGGCTAGGTGGCAGGATTTTTTGGCCGAGTTTGATTATGTGTTGGAGTATATGCCAGGCAAAGATAATGTTGTAGCGGATGCCTTGAGCGGTAAAGCCGAGCTTGCTGCCATCACTTCAGCAATTTAGGACATTCGTGAGGCTATACAAGAAGTCATGAAACATGATCTAGCAGCCAAACAGCTTATCGAGTTAGCCAACCAGGGCAAGACGAGAAATTTTTGGGTAGAAGAAGACCTATTTCTTACCATGGGTTAGCGGTTTTACGTGCCTATATTTGGAGACATTAGACGGCGGATCATAAGGGAGAGTTGTGACACAATATGGGCTGGTCATCCAAGCCAATGTCTCAATAGAGCTTTGGTTGAGTAAGTCTTCTATTGGCCACGCATGTGAGATGACATAGAGTGTTATGTGCAGGCTTGTCTTGTCTGTCAACAAGATAAGGTTGAGCAACAACAGCTTGGAGGAATTTTGGAGCCACTACGAGTTGTAGAGCGTCCATGGGAGAGCGTGACTATGGACTTTATCACTTGTCTACCGAAATCCAATGGTTATGGTACTATTATGGTGGTCGTGGATAGATTTTCTAAATATGCCACCTTCATACCCGCCTCACCAAGTTGCACAGCAAGGAAGCCACCAAGTTATTCTTTAAGAATGTGGTGAAGTATTGGGGTTTACCAAGGCATATCATCAGTGATCGAAACCCCTGCTTCACTAGGAACTTTTGGAGAGAGTTGTTCGACATACTTGGCATGGAACTGCACTTTTCCACTAGTTTCCACCCACAAACAATGGATAAACGGAATAGGTCAATGCCTTACTAGAATTCAACTTGAGGCATTATGAAAGCACACATCAAAAATATTGGGCAAGGATCTTGTACATCACCCAAGCGCATCAAAAGGATTGGGCAAGGCTCTTGTACATCACCCTATTCTCTTTTAACTTGTAGCGGAGTAAATCCACGGGGCGTAAATCATTTGAGTTAGCCACAGGTCAGCAGCCACAAACTCCGCATTCATTACTGGTCGTGTTCGAGGGAAAGAGTTTGAGGGCTTATCATATGGCCAAAGGATGGGAGGAGAAGTGTAACAATCCATGAAATTTTAGACATGTTAAGTCCTATAAGGATGAGTATGGGTGAAATTAGTTGTTTTGGAATCAAGATGGTGAGTGAGGTGCATAAAATTCGATAGAATCGACTAAGTTTATGAAAGGTTGTCTTACAGCCTTAGACAGTGCAAGTCCATGAAAACTCACAGCCTTAGACAGTGCAAGGCCATAAAAACTCAAAGCCTTAGACAGTGTAAGGCACTGTCCAGGGCATTAACCTTAGCACCCCTGACAGTGCAAGGCGCTGTCCACGGCATTAACCTTAAAGCCCCTGACAGTGCAAGGCATTGTCCATGGCATTAACCTTAGCTCTCCTGACAATGCAAGGCCACGTAGTTTTGGCTCCTTGCATTGTTATTTTATTACCTCTGATGATTCCCCGCACCGACGATGTTTATTTCCTCCTCATGTTTTGGGACATGTACACTTATGTAAAATCCCTACCTCATCCCCACATACCAAAACACGAAAACCTACTCTAGAAAGGGAAGCTCTCAAGAACCTAACTCTTCCAAGGTCCGTCCATCATCCAAGGTAAGCTCTAACGATGATTCTAAGTTAGTTTCAATTCTCCAACACCTTATTAACATAGGTAAATCCTTAAAATCATTAGATATTCGATCAAGACATCATTTTTGAGAAACGAAATCCTAGAAATCGAATTCAAGAGGATTGAAAATATAGACTTGTGTTTGATGCCCATGAGTCTTAGTCTAGATTACCCAGCATGTCATAAACAATTGAAGCATCAGTTCATGAATACATTTTTTAGTCTAGTTCCATTCAGCATTCCAGTATCATGTAACTCAATATGGTTCAATATTTTAGTATCATGTATTGCAGTATGATTCTCAGTTCCTAATTTTAAATCCCTGCATGTTGAGCACCTGTATTTGGGCTTGAGGTTGCAGTTTACGCTTTATGCATCTTTGGGCCTGAGGCTAGAGTTTATGCTTTATGCATCTTTGGGCCTAAGGCTGCAGTTTATGCTTCATCCATCTTTGGGTCTGAGGCTGCAGTTATGTATACATATACTTGGGCCCGAGGCTATAGCTTGTTCACATATATATTGGGACTGAGGCCACAGTATAATATTCAGATAAACAGGTGGTTCATCATTCAGAAGAGAGAGTATTCATATCCTTACTTCCTTTGTTCAATTCAGTTATCAGTTATGAGTTATCATTTAAATTATCAATTATCAGTTATAATTTCAGTTTCAGTTTTAGTTTCAGTAGTTATCATTTAAGTTATCAGTTATCAGTTCTAAGTTATCAGCTCTATTTCAGTTTCATCATTTATAGTTCTTTCATTCACTTGTTGTACATACCAGTGCAATTCAAATGTACTGACATCCATTTTTCCCGAGGCCTGCATCTCGCGATGCAAGTGATGATGTACAGGTTGATGATTCAGAGCGCTAGGATTCTTGTACCAGCTATTTGCTGAGCACTAGTTCTTTCGGGGCATTATCATTACTTTGTAGTCTTTCAGTATTTACAGATAGTCAGTGTTTTTAGTACTTCATTAGAGGCTTCATTGACTAGCATAATAGTTAGATAGAGGATTTTCATGTTAAGCAATGTTGGCTACAGGTATGTTTCAAACTCATATTAGTGTTTTTGCACTTTGATTTATATTATTCAAACTTTCAGTATATCAGCGTGTGTTAGTTTATCTTCTGCATTCAGTATGTTATGATATCACATGTTGATTTAGCCAGCCAGTTGATTCACTCGGTCACATGTAGTTAAGAACCGGGTGTCGTGTTACATCCAAGACCAGGTTCAGGGCGTGACAAATCTTGGTATCAGAGCAATAGGTGAAAGTGTCCTGGGAGTCTATAAAGCCGTCTCCAGTGGAGTTTCCTTTATTTGTGTGTGTCGGCCATGCATATAAATGGTTAACTACCAAGACATTTAGGATTGTCTCATTTCTTTCTACATTGGATCATTCCATGAAGCTTAGAGAAATAGGTAAACTTCTCTTCCTATCGAATTCCAGATGAAACGAATTCCCAAGCGACGGGCAGGAAAAACCCAAGGTTCTAGAGAGGATGATCGCCTATTTGGGTATAATTATGGAGTACAGGTTGGTAACAAATGATATTTGAGAGGATGTTGACAGTTGGATGCAATGGATATTATTACATATTAGAGCATAACCTTGTCTGAAAGTACAAAAGCAGTTATCTTGTTTTATGGTTATCAGTTTACCTTAGTTACCAGTTATGAAGTCTTTCCGTTAGCAGGTTTATGATTTTTCAGTATGCCAATATTTAGTTATTCAGTTACCACTCCAATTTTCAGTGTATCCAAATCTTGGTGACTTGTGAGTATACATTGATGTCTATGGGTGCTAAAAGAAAATATAAGTGACAGTGATTATAGTGAAATCTTCACATGTTTTAGGTCTGGATTAAAACCCTAAACTCGTTGGGTGGTGAAAGAACTGTGTATGTGGTGAAATCAGAGGGCGTGATTCCCCGCCATTAAGCCACTTCGGTAAGATATCTCGAGACCCCGAGGATACAAAGTCACAGTTTAGTCCTTTCCTTCGAGGCCTATCGAGACCTGATTCGAGGCTGAGATCGGGATAAAGAAAGGAAGCCCCCAAGGCAAGCAGTTGAGTTTGACAGGACCGGCCTACCCCTAGCCTACGCTGGGGCATCGAGTCAAGCCGTCACATTTTCATACTTCATGAATTAAATATACATGTATCCCGAGTTTCCTCTCCTATATAAAGTGGACTCACCCTACCTTGTAAGGGACTGATGTTGCTCCCACAATTCTACAAAATGCAATAATATGTCTCTCTCTCTCTCTCTCTCTCTCTCTCTCTCTCTCTCTCTCTCTCTCTCTCTCTCTCTCTCTCTCTCTCTTTTTTCTTACTAAAGCTCATTAGTTCTCACTGACACTGAGGATACCTCGATATCCTTTGCCTCTATACGTGTTCTTCATTATATATGTGTTCTTCATCGTACAAACTCAATTTCGGTTGTAAGTAGCTTCGTTTGATTATATTTCTAGCTGTTAGATTACTCCCGAGTATACCTGACAACCCGAGCTCGAGCCCGTGGCTGACCACAAAGTCCCAATCGATCAAGCTTACGCTCGGGTAGCAGACCCTTTGGTCCGCTCGTTACCTCATTTATCCCCCCCCCCCCCCATCGTTAAAATTCATAATACTAACATCATCTGCTCTAACAAACTAGCTTGGGAATAGATCACGTATTTTTAGAGTCCCATTTAATAAAATTAATTGTTGTTACCATTTTCACGGTAAACAGTTTGGCGCCCACCGTGGGGCTAAAAATAATAGTCATTATTTTCTTACTAGTTTCATCACGCAAACGCATATCATCTTTCACGCTTTTTCTTGTCCAAGATCCTTTGATTTCAGGTAAAAATGTTTGGCTCGGTGAGCAGAGCTGAGAACGATCACCTCGAAGATCACGGGGAAAATGGTGTAGCTATCCCGGCCGCCGGAGCACTGCTACAGGATCCCGATAACGCACCTGGACCAATACTAGCGGACGCGGACTCACAGGACGCACAGCAAGTCAACGAAACTTTTCACACCGATAGAGGCGTGCGACACAGCAATCGACGGGAAGTTCAGAAAACCCCGGCCCGGGAAGAATAGGAAGTTAGTCTTCACGATATTTTTGAAATGTTGCAAGCACAACAGCTGGCCATTGCTCAGTTGCAAAGACATCCGGGGACCCCCAGCGTAGCGACACCGGAGACAGCTTCCCCCGACGAGCGCACCACCGCTCACGCATACACGAAGAAAAACTGTGACTTTCAAGATGACCCCGCCACAGAAACATACGCCGATGTCTTCAAAGCAGCAGCGGCGGAAACCGACAAGTCGGAGGCCGAACAAAGAAAGGAAGAAACACCACAAGAAGTCACATCCTGCTCCCTGACAGGACGAATGGGATCGCGTCCGGCTTCGGATGAACAGACAACCCTGGCCTTTGCTCGGGGTTTAAACAGAGCATACCCACCGACCCTAGGTCGTTTCCAATGACGTTTAGCCAGATACCCGGCCAAGAGTTGGCCATGCGTCCGTACCCAGCACCGGCCACTAATCGGGGTCGTGGGCGGCCGTCCAGAATCCTCTGCAGAAACAGCACACCCAAGCAGGCCTTCCACGAAGAAACTAATGCCAAACGGATGGAGATACCATCCATGCGCCGCTAATGGGATGAACGCCCCAAGATCCAACATACCTCGGGGCGACCCCCCCGGGGAACATCCAGTGGAACCAGATCCGGTGAGGCACAGCTGGCAGACGAACCTCGTCTAGCAGAGGTGTGGGCTCAACATTGTTATGACAAATGTCGTAGTCACCATAAGCGAAACCAGGAACGCTGAGCGACTCAGGCCTTCTCGACCAAGGCCCCTTCGAAGGAACCACAACCCGACGCGGAATCCGCAGAACGCAAGCGACAGTGGGGCCACGAATGACTCCCGTCCTGAAAATATGACAGCCATGTTGCTCAATCAAATTTGACGACAAGTACTATCGAACGGTCACGCTAAAATCTGGCCCCGAGGAAAGAAGACTACCGGGAAGGATGAAGTAAACAAACCGCGACGTATCATCGCGGCAATGGAGGAACGGCGATGCCCTCCGAGAACTCATTACACGGGAAGCAAAAATACCCGCCACCGGGACAAAGACAGATCCAGGGAAATATTTCCAAGGATACTCTCGCATCCAGGGAAAGGGGCACCACGACTCCACCCCAGCGTCACGACGGCACATTGGTAAACCTCTCCCTCATCCGCTTAATCTTAAAATAAATTGTGTGCTCATAGATTCAGGAAGTTCGGTCACCCGCAACTATGGTATCGGACCAAGGGTCAACAGGGTGGTCCGCATTAACGAACCAAATTGCCCCCTTATCCCGAATCCTTGGTGAACTCCAAGTAACAAGTCACCGAAAAGACCATTCTCTCAATACAGCCTACCCGAATCCGAGCTGGGACCTCAGCTTTACACCATCAAAGGAAGCGCGAAGTATAAACGTTTTATTCGGGCGACCACCAACATTCTACCCGAAGGCGTCGACGGTCCCATCTCGACAGGGCAAAACTAGAATAAGCCGACAGGGACGCACCGAGTCCCGGAACATCGCCTACACACCCCGCGGTAAGAAAGAACTGCCTCCGCTCCTTCGTTTTCCTTTTACTAACCTAAACACAGACAGCTGTCTAGGATGTTCGGAGGTTCTCAAGACTCTACCCAGAGATTCCTAGATCGCAAATAGGCGACCGACGTATTTTCTCCCTTCAGCCGGGCTTTTCGCCCCGAAAGGAACCTTATCCGCAAGATTACTGGTAGAACAGCATACCAGAAGAAGGTTCGATGATGCCACGGGCTTTATTCCGATAGCCTAGCAACGAACGATGGTTTGCCTTTAAGAGCATCCCCCCTTGAAATGACCCAAATACGGCGGACTGAAACCCCGTCGGGAATTATATGCTGGGCCAGAACGGTCAGAGAAGTCGTGCACGCACGGATCGAGTTCACCATGGCAAGACAATGTACATCTATACCAAGCAATAAAAGGATATTTTCTCGGTATTTTATTCTCCGGACAAAGAAATCTCAAGTATATCCCCGGCAGGGGGCCCCCTCCACCGACTGCATCCCGAAATACTCGGGACTCGATGCCTACAACTAGGCACTTGCGTAATCTCAGGATCAAAACTCCAGGCTCATAAAGCCCCTACAAGGAAACTCCAAGCTTACAAGAAGCGGTCTTCACACTTAAACAACCTGATGACTCAGAGACTGTCGTCAATTGCCATATGTTGGAAAATCCGAAACTGTAAGACCCTTAACGGGCAGACTCGGCATAACTAGTTCCATTCTATATCACCCAAGAACTGTAAGACCTCAAAAGGCATGACAAACTGTAAGACCTCAACAGGTATGACAAATAGTAAGACCTCAACAGGCATGAAAATTCCCGAAGTTTAGGCTATACGTCGCATTTGTAAGAATCCCGAAAGGGCATACCTTCGATGTGGACGCCTAAACTATCACTCGGGATCAAAAATGGCTACGGCCAACGCACATGACTACCGTCAAAACGGCTGATACAGCCTAAATAATGCGACTCGGGGCGCCCGAACATCGCTAAACAAAAAATTGCAGGCCACTACTTCGATATACTTCGAAAAGAACCGGTTAAAACAGGCTTCCCTCAACAGGCAAACAACGGGCTATGACCCTTCTGAGGTGCTCGAAATATCACCGATTACGACTTGAAATCGAGGTTCTTTTAGAACCGACGACGGGTCAGGAAAAAATCTTTCAAAAAGACCTTAGCGAGCGAAAAACAAAGCCTACAAAAAGCCCACGGGCAAAAACAGCGTAAGAGCCATTGTCGCCAGCTAAGCAAGCCTACGGGCCACATATAAAAAGGTCTCTACGACCAAAAAGTGTAAGAGCCATTTTCGTCAGCCAAATTGACAACTTGAGGATTAAAGTGAGCTCGAATCGTAACTCGATTCGGAGACCGGATCCAAAATAGTTAACTAAACAATCCTACGGGCCACATATAAAAAAGGTCTCTACGACCAAAAAGAGTAAAAGTCCCTGTCGCCAGCCAAAAAATGACAGCTTAAGGGTCAATTAAAGCTCGAATCGCAACGCGACTCGGAGACTGGACCCTGAATAAGCTAAAGCGACCAAACGCCCAAAGGCGAGAAATAAAAGCCGACGCTGCCAACCTAGACGAGCGCCAATTTCGAGAGTAAATCGAGCTCGAGTCGGATCTCGACTCGAAGACTGAACCCGGCAACAAGCAAAGCATACAAGCCTCAGGGCAAGTCCGGGATCGAATCGACCCAATTGAAACTCCAACAAATGGGAATACAAAGAATATGAGTTGCGGGGTTCCCCCTCGTATTGCTACATATTAACGACAAGGCGCAGCCCCAACCTGCGCAGAATATTGAAAACCATACACATATAACAAAGGAGGCAAGAAGTGATCATTCCGCTTTTTCTGGCAGTCATAGCCCAGCGGTTTCCTCCTAATCGTCCTCGGCATCGGACAGCAGGAACTTGGCATCGCGCTCCTCTCCTTTGGCTTGCTCGATCTCCCTCGAAAGATCAAAGCCCCTTGCATGAATCTCCTCAAAGATTTCCCTCCGGTATTTGCACCTCGCATACTCTCTGTTGTTTTCGGCACGATCGAGGGTCTTCTGCAACTCGACTTTAGCGGCATGGGCATCCCTCGAGTAAGCCGTCATTTTCTACCCCGACCTGGTATCATGCATCACCACCTCGGCTCGAGCATTCACCACCTCCGTTTTTTCCCTAGAAAGATCGGATGACAGTTTCATGATCATCTTTGCCTGGGTAGAATCATTCGCGCGAGCAGCTTGAATTTGCGCCTCAAGGGCGAAAATTTCGGCCTGGGCCCTCTTTTTTGCCTCGGAATGGATATTCACGCGCGCCTGTAGATTGGTGAATTCACGTTTGGCTTTGCTGGCTTCGCCCCAAAGTTGCTCCAGTTCGCTCACCACGTCCTCCAACTGAAACAACAACACGTCAATACGGAAAAAAGGGAGTGCAATTCACAAAATGCAAGATACCTGTTTCTCCAAAAGGGCCTCCCGGACCCGACTCCAGTAAGCCTCACGTCGTAAAGAGATGAGCTCACTTTCCTTTTCCGCGCAAAGAAGTCTTAAAGATTTCTCCCTGTCCCGAGCATCCCGCAATAGGGCCTCACAACGAAGCAGTTCGGCTCTGAGCCTATCAAAAACCTGAGAGAGAGAGTCAGGTGGGAAAAAAGAAAAGGGAAGGACGTAAGTCCGAAACATCCTTACGGCAACCGGAACTCACCATCAGGCCAAAGCGATGAGCCTCGCCGAAGGCTAAAGCAACGTCCGACGATACCCCAACCCTGGGAAACGGCTGACCGGCTGCATCATTTCCCCTTGACCACTGCGAAAGGGTCGCCCATCACAGGCCTCCTCGCGCCCTGGGACATCTTTCCTTTTTCCGATGCTCCCTAGATCCGGGGTCGACAATCTCTTTTCCTCCCTCGGGGAATTAGGCCTCACCTCGAAGAAACTCCTGGCACCTGCAACAGGTAAACCAAATGAGCCAGCAAGAAGGAAGCCGCTCCTTAACAAGCCAAGACGCTTAGCACCTACCGTGGTGCTTCGCCTCCCACCTCCCCTTTAATAGATGTTGCCATCGACGCCTGTCTAAAATCGAGCAAGCTGCTAGCTTACGGGACCATTCGGCTAAGTCCGGGATCTCGCCGGGCAGCCAGCGAGTTTCTATGAACAAAGAGCAGAAAGACGCCGTTACGGGGCCAACCCCATGCTGAGTTAAAAAATAGTTCATACTAAGCACTTACGCGTGAGGTTCCATCTCTCAGGAAATGGCAGAAATTCTTCGGGTATAACATCGATCGTCCGAATTCGCACGAATCGATTCATCCATCCGCCGTCGTCGTCCACTGCTAATCCCAGGAACTCTAGCGAATCTATGCTGGAGAGCGATCAGGCCCTGATAACACAATGGCCGATACAACCTCACGAGATGACTAAGAGTGAGTTCTATCCCGGCCCGGTCAGCAAAGTATCTCATCGAGCGCACTATTCTCCAAAGAAAGGGATGAACCTGCGCCAGCGTTACTTGATACCTCCGGCAGAAATCAAGCACGACCAGGTCCAGGGGACCCGGCGCCAAAGCATGGACATACACACTCAAGAACCCCTCAGCGTATGTCGTTATGTTCTCCTCGGGGGAGGGTACTCGCAAGATCGTACCCCCCCTCCATCCGCATTCTTTCCTAATCATCTCGAGGTTTTTTTCCCTCACCGACGAAGTGATCCTCGACACATGCTCTCGATGACCTAGAACATTGGGGGGTTTCCCCGATGTGGCGACTTTCCTCGAGACAGGGTGACCCGGATTTTGTTCCCCCGATGTCGGGAATGATCCACAGGTACTAACCCAAGGCGGAGCGCAGCAGGGACCCATTTCCGTCCGAGGATCAGCGGCCGAGCAAGCGGCCATGACCACAGCAGGACAAAGGCAAAGAAGATGAGGATCCTGGCAAGAACTCTTTGAGGCGAGGGAGCGGAAGAACTCGCGCAAAGCGAAAGGCTCTGCAGAAAAGATAGGCTTATCAAAATTTGCGAAATCACCGTTTGAAGGGCTGATGAACAAATATATAAAGGCTAAGCGACAGCGGCTCGGTTTTCCAAAAGGGCCAATTAATCCTGGCCACATTAACATCGCATTCTCCTTGGGGAGTGCACTGGCAGAATCATGTCAGGCGCCCGCATGACTATTAAGTTCGAAGAGCCTCGGGAGATCCCCGACATCACAAAAATCCGACCGGAGAAATTATCGAATCCGCTTTAGGATGCGGCCAACCTCGGAGCCCCGAAGGGCCGATACCGGAACGCAAAGATAAGGGAGCCAGAAGAGGAACGGACAGAACAAAAACCTTTTTTTTTGTATATACATATCAACAAGAAGATAAAAACGCTTGTACATTGTTTGCTTCACAAGAAGGCAACACATAAAGCAAAAGGGGATACACAAAAGGCGAGGAGACTACTCCTCGTCGCTATCGTCTTCACCCCTATCGGGAGTAATCAAGGGAACCAGTCTTTCTTCCACCACACGAGCCTCCTCCAAATCGGCAGATAGCTCGAAGCCTCTAGTCTCGAGTTGTTCCAGAATTTCCCTCTTGGCCTTCGCTTTGGCATACTCGACGGCTCGAGTTAGTCTCTGGTCGGCTGCCATGGACATATCACAAACCATCATATGCGCCGTGGTCGCATCCTCCTTGTAAGCAGCAGCATCTTTTTCAGCCTCAGATTTGGCCGCAGCCAAGGCAACGTTCTCCCTACGAGTGTCTGCAAGAAGGCCTCGAGATGTCGCCAATTCCCCGGCCATAACCTCATTTCGCTCTTCCAGCCCGGAAATATCTGCCTCCAGCCGAAAAATCCGCGAGCTACTCTGCTCCACCTACGAGGAAGGACAGGCTGATAAATATATGAATCCGGAAAATGCATGAATACGGGGCAAAGGGACGAGTATGAACGAGGCCGAATACCTGAGCAGCAAGAGCAGCTTTCTCCTGGAACGCCACCTCTAGAACGCCTCGAAGCTGGGCACAACATACCTCTGAGTCCCGAAGTTTCGAAGCAAGATTGTCACGCTCCTTCTCGCGGAAAGAAAGCTCCCCTTGGAGTCGAAGGATGGAGTGATCGTACATCTCCTTACACTGCGACATAATGAGGAAAGATAAACAAGGCGCCGAGAAAATACCCGGAAACGAAAAGAAACATGCAAGGGAAGACTATCACCTACTGCAGAGACTTCTCTGCCGCACTAACAGCACCGAGGATATCGAGGTCGGCCCTATCGATCACGCCGTCAAAAATATCGGCAATAAAATTCCCCCCTTTGGGAGAAGTCCCAGCTTTGGCACCGACCATCCTTTCGGCATCTCTCAGCTCCCCGGAGGAGATAGGATAGTTCGAGATCAGATCGTTCAAATCGCCAATTTCTCCAAATAGTGACCCGCTCTCCCTAATGGCCCCGAGCTCCAATCTCTCAATATCGGCTCCAACAGTTCTCCCTTTGAGGGCTGCGCCGGATCCGACCGTACGAGTCGAGGCCGCATCAGCATTCTCTTCGAGGGTCCTTTGCCCATCGGCTCAACCAGAACCAGCCGTGCCGGACTCGGTAGCCTCTGATCGGGGTGCCTGCAAATCCATCGTGCTGGGCTTTGCTCTCCTCCTCAACGGACTCCCCTCATCGTCCTCCCCTTCAACGTCAGGGTTCGACCCAGAAGTTAGAGCAACAGTCATGTCGGAATGAGCGACGACTGCCCTGCCTTTCCTTTTCCTGCTCGTATCGGACTCCAGGTCCTTTACTTCGCCGATGGGGAGTGGCCTCATCTACATATTTTTGCCAAGACCTGTACCAACGCAAAAATCATCATACGATTCCGCTAAAGGTTCGGAGGGAAACACAAAATACGAAGCATAGGCGACGATGGAGCCTCACCATGATTTTTGGCCACCCAACGGCCCTTAGCCAGGACAGTCCAAGACCTAGTATGGTTCGGGAACTTCCTATCCAAATGACTTATCCATCCCGGCAAATCCGGGATCACCTCCGGGTACCAGGCGACGGCTGCAGAAAGCGCAAAAGAACCCATTATGACAAATGAAAGGGGAGTCAAGGAGCGGTTAAAGGAGAAATTCACTTACGCTGAGCGTTCCACCACTCCGGAAAGGGCATCCTCCAGGCCGGGATGATGTCTGAGGTTCTCACTCGGATGAACCTGCTCATCCACCCTCGGTCTTTCCGTCATCAACGCTTGTAAAAAAAGATTTCTTGGACCGATGATGGAGCTTGATCAAACCCCGATACAGCCGAGGGCGATACAGTCTAATTAAATGGTTTAGGGTAAAAACCTCGCCTGTGACCCCTTCGGTAAAATGCCTAAGCATCAACACTATCCTCCAAAAGGATGGATAGATTTGGCCCAGAGTCACCTGGAATCTGGCGTAGAAGTAAAGGATAACCGAATCCACTCCCAACGAAAGGGCTTCTACGGATTTATCAGGGCCCAGTGTAAATGGGTAAGTGTATACGTGGAGAAAACCATCCTTGAAGTCAGTAATGCTATCATCAGGGCCAGGAATCTCCACCTTCACTGCCTCGCTCCACCGGCAATCCTTCCTAACGCTATTAACATCGGTCACGATGCTGACATATCGAGAAACATGCTTGCACCGACTCGGTGTAGACGAGGGAGTCTCGACGTCAAAATCCTTCGACGTATCAATGTTTGGAGGAATCCATTGCTTTAAAGAAGGAGTCGACCTGTTGTCCCCCTCGAGTGGCCGGGAAGACGACGCGGTGTTGTTCTGACGAGGGACTGTCCTAGAAGTTCTAGCCATGAAGAATGGTAAAAATCCTTTTGCAAATGGGGAAGGATATCAAATAGCAGAATTTCGGTTCGTGGGATGGTAAAAATTGTGGGGAGAAAGGCTCGAACGACCGATGCATTCATAGTAACCGCAAAGGAAGTAAAAAAGGCAAACCTGCAGCAGATCATAGTTCCTCGATTGCCGCATCTAACGGTGGCCCTGCACGGTCCTCTAAGAAGTGGCATTTAATGCTCTTAGACAGCTGACATCATAGCAATGATAACCTCGAGACGACGATTCGGTATCGTTTCCTACTACTTCGTCTTAGAAAACGCGGAGACAATCTGTATGCGGTGAAATCAGAGGGCCTGATTCCCCGCCATTAAGCCACTTCGGTAAGATATCTCGAGACCCCGAGGATACAAAGTCATAGTTTAGTCCTTTCCTTCGGGGCCTATCGAGACCTGATTCGAGGCTGAGATCGGGATAAAGAAAGGAAGCCCCCAAGGCAAGCAGTTGAGTCTGACAGGACCGGCCTACCCCTAGCCTACGCTGGGGCATCGAGTCAAGCCGTCACTGATACTGAGGATACCTCGATATCCTTTGCCTCTATACGTGTTCTTCATTTTATATGTGTTCTTCATCGTACAAACTCAATTTCAGTTGTAAATAGCTTCGTTCGATTATATTTCTAGCTGTTAGATTACTTCCGAGTATCCCGACAACCCGAGCTCGACCCCGAGGTCAACCTCGAAGTCCCAATCGACCAAGCTTATGCCCGGGTAGCAGACCCTTTGGTCCGCTCGTTACCTCGTTTATCTCCCCCCCCCCCCCATCGTTAAAATTCATAATACTAGCATCATCTGCTCTAACAAACTAGCTGGGGAATAGATCACGTATTTTTAGAGTCCCATTTAATAAATTTAATTGTTGTTGCCATTTTCACGGTAAACAAAGTGATTTATCTAATAGTAGTATACTTAGAAGGACAAGTTTGTGTGTGGTAGTCTATCCGTATGTATTTTACCTCACAGAAAAGATTCATTTTAATTCTTAGAAATGGAGCCATAGGTTGGATGATGATAGTTCAGATGTCAGACCCCACGATGTAACATGTTAAGAATTTAATTGCAGCGGGCATGAATTGATCACCATAGTTTTGGACAAAAAAAGAGCCTGAGGGCAAAATAAATTGGAGTCAGAAATGCTTGATATATACAAAGTTGTGTTTTCGTAAGACTCATGCATTACTAAGAAAATATGATGTACGAAATGAGAACCAAGAACATTCATATTGAATTTAAGGGGATGATTTTAAGTTGTCAGATTTATTCAAATCAGAACGAGAAAGTACCATGTAGGTAATTTACTATAAGAAGTAACTATTATTGTAACATGAAAGATATGACAATTGCCCCTTAGGTTATGTGACTTTGTGTTTACCACAAAATTTTATAGTCTGATATGGTTTTGAAGTGTATAGAACGTTTGGGGCTAGATATTCCAGTTTCGTTTAATACAGATAAAATTTCCCTAAGCGTGATCCGTGTACATAGTACAAAAGAAAGATAGTGTGTGACCGTAGGGTCGGGTGATGAGGGAAGTTAGGAATAACCTTATGCTTAACTTTAGTTATTCAAAGCAGAACAAGAAAATATGATGCTGGCAGGTGGTTAGTAACACAATAGTAAGTTTTGAGTAGATGCAGTGAATTAGCTATTTTAGTAGAGCTAGTAGAGGTACGACTTGATTTACATAGATAGGTTAACACTAGTGAGTGGGTAACAGTTTGAAACACTGAAGGCGGGTTAGAACCCAAATATTATTTTATGTTTAACCCGAAATGTAGTGATAGTGGAAGAAAAAAACTAGCTAGGCAGTTAGAGAGCAAACTACAGAAGAATAGCTTTTAAGAATTATCGAAAAGGGATTTCCCCAAGATTTTCAGTGTGAGCAGAGTTAAATCATTAATATTGTGTATAATAGTTATAAATACATTAAGTTTTCATTTATGTAAGTAATTCGATTTTTCCTAGTAAGAAAGATTGCTCTGGAGTAAGTTGGAAAATGAGTCAACATTGACGTAATGTGCAAAGAATTGCAAAAGATAAGGAAAGTTGTTCAGATCCCAACAAAAGGAAAGGATCTACAAGTATAAGACCTTAACCTTTGGGCTAAGCAGGAGATGTGAAAGTCATCAGTAAGTCCAGTTGGAGATTTGAAACTCGCATAGTTAGGATGGATATGAAAACTATAAAAGTATGCCCATTTATGTGTCATGAGGGTAGTGCCATTGCACGAGACTCTAATATTTGAAGTACTAGTCAAAGAGTTAGCTCACAACAGTACTATAAGTGTTTTCAGAAAGTACCTTAAAAAGATAAGTAAGTATGGGAAGTATAGCTCATGAATGAGGCAGACAAGAGAACTATGTTAAAAGAAGTTCACTACTTAACCAAGCTAGTAGTTTGACCTTCAGACTCCGAAGATGGTGGAGTTGTTGTTCAGAACAGGACTTGTTCCCCTTTAGTAGCCAAAATGAAGGAGAAACAGTTTGATGATCCTTATCGGTTGCTGTTGAAATAGGGGATTCACAAGCGTAAGACTATGGCTTTTGAGCAAGGGGAGATGATGGTACTTTGAGGTACCAAGATAGATTGTGTTTCCAGACATAGATGGACTTAGAGAAGGAGGAGCATGTTAGAAGCCCATAATTCCAAGTGTTATATCTATCCAGGTTTCTTAGAGATATATCATGATCTCAAGGAGATTTATTAGTGGAAAACTTAGTCCCAGATACAACTGGCCGTATAGGATCCTAAGGATCGGGCAAGTACCTTATGAGGTAAAGTTGCCACTAGAATTGGCGGTTGTACACCCAGTAGTTCACGTATCATGTTATAGCATTCAAGTTTTCAGTATTTGGATATCATGTTATAACATTCATGTTAGTTCAACACTCAGATACTCATGTCAGTCCAGTACTCAGATATTCATGCCAGCTCGGTACTCTACTCAAATATTGATGTCAGTTCAGTACTCAAATATTTGTGCCAGTTCAGTATTTGTATTTCCATGTTAGTTCAGAATTCACGTATCCATGTCAGAACAATATTCACGTATAGGTTTCACGTTATGCGTATTATGACACCATGTGAGGCTTGTGTTATACTTTGTTAGCCAACATGTATTTTGGAGAAATGTTGAAGGTAACTAACATTTTCATTTAGACCTAATATTATAACCTCCATATTTTTCAGTATTCAGTCAGCTCACTATTCAGTCAGGTCAGTTGCCATTCAGTTCAGTACCTATTCATTTATGTATCTCAACAGTTCACTAATCATGTATTCATTCAGTTTACTATGCATGTGTTCATGACGTTTCAGCTTTCACATGTTTCTATCAGCCCTTTTTAAGGTCCAAAGTTAGTCGTAGTTACAATCAAGACAATCATTGTAACGACCCGACCAATCGTTTTGAGCCCTAGCGCGTCGTTCAGCAGTCTGAGGCCATGAGCAGCTTCATTTCAGGTGTTATGACTTGTACGCGTTGTCGGAATTGAATTTCGGGAAATTCGGAGTTGATTCGGAAAGAAAATTCTCATTTCAGAAGCTTTAAGTTGTAAGAATTAGCTAAGATCGGATTTTTGAGTAAACGACCTTGAAATTAGGATCTAAAGGTTCCAGCAGGTTCGTATGATGATTTCGGACTTGGGCGTATTCCCCGTTAAGGTTTTGGATAACCCGGAAGCGTTTTGACGCCTATTGTGGAGGTTAGCATTTTAGAAGAATTTTCATAAGTTTGGCTTGAAGTGCATTTCAGTGTTATCGATGTCCGTTTGGAATTCCGAGTCTGTCAATAGCTCCGTATGGTGATTCTGGAGTTAGGAGCGCGATCGAAAGTGAATTCGGAGGTCCGTAGGTCATTTTGGAGCCATTTAGCTAAAGGTAGAATTTGAAGGTTTTTGAGAAGTTTGACCGGAAGTGGATTTTTTGATATCGGGGTCGGAATCCAATTCCGGAAGTTGGAGTAGGTCCGTGATGTCGAATATGACTGNCCAAGTTTGATTCTTCATCTACGACCTTCTACGAGCTCCTATGAGCAACTATGGTATGTTAAGGATAATCCTTCCTTCTATTGGCATGATCCAAGTAACAAAATATAAACGTAATGTTATTCCATAAATGGTTCTACTCTTAGTAGTTAAGTATGTCTATGTTACCTATTTCTGTAAAATGTAATTCAAAACATGTCTAAGTATGTTCTTAAGTCTCTATTGAGGCATATGATAAAGATGTTAATGTTCATAATTTAACATTATATGCATCTTCATTTACCATCGAGCTACGGCTAGTTGGGTAGTAATGCATCTTCATTTATCACCGAGCTACGGCCGGTCGGACAGTCATGCATTTACCATCGTGCTACAGCCGTTCGTGTGGTCATTCATTTACCATCGTGATACATCGGTTGGGTAGTCATGCATTTATCACCGTGCTACAGTTGGTTGAAGAGTCAATACATTTACCACCGTGCTACGGCCAGTCGGGAAGTTACCACTGATCAGTTGGGCAGTTATGTTACGATATTGATAATAGTCCCAAAGAGAGGCATTATACATATAACTATAATTAGTATGCATACACTGGCCCTCAGTGGCATTTCAGAGGTTCAGATTGATTCTTATCTCTCTCATTGATGTTGACTTATTGGTATGTTCCAGTTCTGCCTTACATACTCAGTACATTATTCGTATTGACGTCCTTTTTGTGTTGTGGATGCTGCATTCATGCATGCAGGTGTAGGTAATCAGTTTGATGAGCCCACATAGTAGATGACGTTAGCATTCGGCGAAGGATCTGTAAGACTCCACTTCACTCAGAGGTTCAGATTGATTCTTATCTCTCTCATTGATGTTGACTTATTATTATGTTCCTGTTCTGCCTTATATACTCGATACATTATTCGTACTGACGTCCTTTTTGTGTTGTGGATGCTGCATTCATGCATGCAGGTGTAGGTAATCAGTTTGATGAGCCCTCATAGTAGATGACGTTAGCATTCGGCGAAGGATTTGTAAGACTCCACTTCATTCGGAGTGCAGCCGTGTCTATAAGTCATTGTGTCAGAGTTTTACTATAGACTTATGGGTAGGTTGGGGCCCTGTCCAGTTTTGTTGTCAAACACTCTTAGAGGCTTTGGAGATACAAGTTCATTTTGTATAGTATGTCAAAGGCTTTGATGGCCCGTGTGTATTTATGTTTTAAGTACGATGGATCGCTGTTATGGCATTTGCCCACTTACAGTTATGCATTACGAGTTGTGGCCATGTTGGCTCATGATGGTCAGAGAAAGAATGAGTTTAGCCAACTCGGCCTATGTATGTTCTAGTTTTGGTCGAACGATCATGAGTTACAGATTGGTTCGCTCGAGCCAGCATGACACCGGGTGCCAGCCACGCCTCCCCAGGTTTGGGGCGTGAAAAATCACGATTCAAATCTATCGGAGCCATCAAAATACTGATCCGAGGTATTTTTTACAAACGCCAAATATTAGTCAACATTTCTAATTACGGCTACTAAGCCAAGAACCAAAGGGTCCAAATAAACCTAAAATCTTTTTAGAACAAAATTAACAACCATGCGAATCATAAAGCCACAAATACACATGTGTGAAGCATCAAAAGAGAAAATAGGATGCAAATACATAAAATGACTGGTTAGGTTGTTATAATTGCTTATTCTATGTTCATTTGTGATTTTGTGACTTGTCGGGGTGGTTGGTTTAGTTTCTGTGATGTTTTGGAGTGAATTGGGATACTTAGTCCCAAGGTTGAAGGCTAAGTTGGAAGAATTGAACGGGTTCCAAATGAGGAGATCTGACGTCAAGTGCAGGAATTGCTGTCAAAGGGGCGGGAGAGTCTCAGTCTGTGTTCAACGCCTGCTTGACAGCTCAAAAGGAAGCAGCTGGAGAGAACTAGTAAGAATTGTGCCTGCCATCCAATTCTTGACGCATGGCGAGATTACTCTACCACTCTATAAATGGATGCTCGATAAGTGTCTTCACTTCATCAAATTCTTTTCAAAGAAATTTACTACTAGCACATATGGCTATGGATACTGCAAACAGGCTTTCTGCAATTGCTGCCGAAATGGGGCAACTGCAAAATGAAATTCAAGAGCACAGTAGAGTGCTAAACTTCCTTTTGAGAAGTGTTAGAACAATGGATCCTGCAAGGAAAGGTAGCACATAGAGAGTTTGGAGGAGAGGCAGCAAGCTGTGCGGGCGGAGCAGGAAGCGCTCATTGTTCATGGAGCACTCGGTCGCCTGGGAGACTAGAAAAGGTAGGGCATCGGGACCCTGCGGGAGCGCCCCTTGTCTCCCGCTCAAACTTTCTTGTAAAGGACCCAAGAAAGGCATTACAGCTTCCAAGAATTCTTGCATTGCTTATCTTATTTATTCGATTAATCCTCCTCTTCCAGTTCTATTGATCCAAGAACCCGATCCTATAGCGCTATCGGTCGTTAACAAATGCATTTTTCATTTTTTTCGATCTTGTACCTTAGTACACTGAACACCAACCCAATCTCGACAAAAAAAGGAAAAGCAAGTACATCCTTAACGGCCTCTATTCTTGACGTGAACGGACGCTTTGTCATTAGAGTTCAAAATTACGAAAAAGCTTTTTTTTTCTCCTCTCTTCAATAAGCTGTCCAACTACGATGTGTTAAGCATAGTGACCTCAATCCAAACTCTCCAGTCCACATCTTTCTATATATAGATATAGCAATTTCGTCGTCCTTTTTGTTTGTTTTGGAGGTAGATGTAAAGAGAAGAACTACAAGAAAGCAAAAGCCTAGTACTGGAAAAGCCAATCAATCTCTAGGATGCTTTTCAACTAAGTTGACATGGAAGAACCGCTGCGACCCGGAGGCACCCTCCGCCGCCGTTACAATGGGAATGCATCTGCCCTAATGGAAATGAGAGGCCTTATCTCTTCACTTGCTGCTTTCTTTGCTGCTTTCAGGGTATTTGGAAATAGATTTAGAAGTTAAAAAAGTCATATATTTTGATCTTATTTTCCCTCTTCACTAGGTTATAGGGCAAGATCCCTTATCTATTGGATGTGGGAACCTTATACAAAAATGCTTTCTATGCAATGCTTCCTTCAATACTGGAACTGGACCTTTACGGTCTTAGGCTGACCAGCATTGTATTGATCTAGTTCCAGGTGTTGTCCTTTCTTTCCCCATTGCCACCTTACCTGCCCAAGAAGGGCACCCTTGACTCTATACTCATTACTCTATTTCCTTCCGAACCCGAACAGCAGCAGTCCCGATTCCTAGAANGTCTGGAGCTGTGGCTTTTTGTTCCGAGACTTAGCCCATTTCCCTCATTTCCCACTTTGCCTTAGGCGACTTTTGAGAGCATCTGAGGAGGGATTCCATCATCATCAAAGAGGTAAGTAATTTCTACACATCATAAGTTAAATACATAGATTATGGGTAGATTAACATGTGAAAATTTAGGAAAATCAAGGGTTTTAGATGAAAAACCTAGAATTTGGTATAATCGAGATTTGACCACGAAAAGTGTTAGGGAATGAAGTAAAAATCATATATTCTTGATCCTTAGGTTATGGGTAACAATTTTCTTCAAAAATTTACGGAATCCGGGCGCGTGGGCTCGGGAATGAATATTAGGAACCTTGCATTTAAAGCTGGAAAATTGGTTTAATAAGTAGAATATGAACATTTGAGCATGTATTGACTAGTTCCTACCCTATTTGAATAGTGTTGGAGTGTTCGGCTCCGAATGTGGAGGTTTGGGCGCGTTCTTGAATCGGAATATGGGCTTCGGAGCGAGGTGAGTCTCTTTTCTAACCTTGTAAGAGGGAATTGTCCCCATAGGTGAATTAATTGGTTATGTGCTCCTATTTGTGGGGACTACGTATGCACGAGGTGACGAGAGTCCGTGCGTAGCTACTATTATGCTATTGTTTGGGTAGTCTAGGATCCAAAAGCATGCTATACTTGGATTAATTGTAACCTTATTGACAGCTCGAATTGCTTAAACCATATCGAATTAATAAATAAATTTCAAAAAGTATTAAACTTCTTTTCTTAAATTGTTAAAAGAGAAAGGGGCTTTAATTTGAATAAACATTCCCCGATAAATTCTTAATTGGCTATTTGAGCATGCATTTCTATGTGTACCTGCGTCACATGTATGATTCGCGAGCAGGGTGATTGTCTATTTTTATGTTGACCGCGTCGCATGGATAGTTCGCGAGCGGGGTAATAGATGCATCTATCGTTCGCTTCGTTCGACCCTCGGCAGTGCACAGTTTATTTTCTGTTGGAGCGGGTCGTACGCCTTGGCATGATTTGTGCAATGCTTGTATTGCTTGCCTTGGAACTTATTAAAGTTGTTATAGCCTCTTTCCGGCTTGAGAATAATTGTATAAATGATAAAAAGGAATTTGGAAGTTTCCTATAAAAGGAGGAATTGTTTATTTGCTTCAACCTATCGAATTATAATCATGTTCATAAAAATCCACGATTTAGCGTATATTTGATATATCAATTTTGGACCACTAGTAAGTGTCGAAGTCGACCATCTTGTCTCTACTTCTTCGAGATTAGACGGGATACTCATTGAGTACACGTTGTTTTCATACTCATACTACACTTCTGTGCATTTTTGTTGCACAGGTATATGTAACTCTAGTGGCCTACTGGGCGTAGCAGCATGGTTGATACGGAGACTTAGGTGCGCTGCACTTCTCGAGGCGACCCGCAGCCAGCAGAGTCTCTTTCAGTTATCTGTATTTATTTCCTGTCTAATATTGTTTTCCGGACGGTTGTTGTATTATATTATTGTCACGCCCCAAAATCCGAGGAGCGCGACCGGCGCTCAACGGAGTAAACCTGACCGAGCAAGCCTGTTAGATCTCATTCTACCCAATCTAACTCATGAATAACTAGGAGATGGACTCCATTAATCAAATTCTATAAACATATCATTAAAGATTTCCATTTCATTTTTATTAGCAACTTCATTCACAATATTAAAGGTATTAGAAGTTTTATACATCATTGCCAAACATCAATATTTCTATTTTAAATTCCCATGCCCGACACTACCCACAACCTGTCTACGGAGCCTCTAACTACAACTAAAGAATAATATGGAAATGCCGGCAACAAGGCTCCGGCTATACCTTACACAAATACCAAAATAAGACTCCGGGAAGAAGAGCGATGAGCCACACAGGGCCCCGAGAGGAATGGGGCTCACCAATACAGCTGACGGAAAATGGATAAGGTGCTACTGTCGGTGGACTAGAGTACCTGCTATAGAACCACCTCGTTTATGCTTTCCTTAAGTTACTACAACGTTCCGGAAATTCTAGCATTTCCAATCTCTTAAATGAAGAACTTGTGATTGGGATCTTTGATTCTTGAAGATTGATGCAAGATTGGATGATTTAAATGTTGGGTTCCTCCTTCTCTCTCTAAAATGCTCTCACCTCTCTCTAAATCAGTAGAAAATGACCCCAAAATGAACCCTAAAGCCTATATATTAAAATGGGGTCGGGTTATAAAAATTAGAAAATTAACCCTCCGATGTCAAGTATGCTACCGCAGAATAGGTATGCGGGCCGCAGATTCGTCGCAGAACTCGTTGCCCAGAACTTGGCTGTTCTGCCTCATTCTGCGACCATTCTGCGATCGCAGAATGGTTATGCGGTCCGCAGAGTAAAATCTGCGATTGCAGATTTCACGCAGAATCGCATTTTTCTAGCTTTTGGTAATTTGATCATAACTTTGTGTAGGAATGTCCAAATGACGAACGGTTTGAAGTGTTGGAAACTAGACTCGAAAAACTTTAATTTGATAGGTTATCCATCACCTAAAATCTTATAGATATTTAGATATGCTCGTTCAAAGTATGGACTAGTGCAAGATCGTTGGGAATTTTAGCCTATTATGGACTTTTCCAATTTTTCTTAGACTTAGGCCTTTCCTTGGATCCCAAATTACTTACCATAAGACTTATACACATATTTACCAAATCCAATGGATGTACACCATGTTAATAGCACATAAAAATATTATTATAAGCCTACGTGACACCACGAAATCCTAAATTACTTAGCGAAAATTTCCGGGGCCTTACATTCTCCCCCCCTTAGGATCATTCGTCCTCAAATGAGGAGTAGATTCCGACTTAAACGCTTAATATAATAAATCTCATTTCTTACCCGCCTCAACACCCTAAATTTTGACTAACTCCTAAGTTTTTCTGAAATTTCGGCAGAGTCTCCTTTATAACTAGGCCTATCCACCTGCCAGAGAATCACCAAAATTGCCTTAACAACACATCCACAACTAGACGGAGCACCACAATCTGTGTATCAACAATACTAATCTCAGTATTACAAGCACTACATTATCATAAGGATACCAGAACATGGACTGCACAGTTTTAGATCAAAACACCTATATGGTACCTTTCAAGTCAAAACTAATTGATATTCAATCAAGCAAAAAAAAAATTATTTTCCTTCAACGACACTTTCAGTCTTCCAGATGACCTTCTCAACTTACAAGCTCTATCATGACACATTCTCGGAAAAAATATCAACTCCCAAACATACATAACAAGAATGATAGATAGACATCTCGCGTGAGTTAACTATCCATTGACTTTACCTTTAATAATTTCCACGGTGCAATTTACGTTCCACCAGATATTGCAATTCATGGTAACAACAACAACCCACAATTCCATCACATGGCATCATACCATCAAGAATGTCATTTCATAGTAACCAAACAATCATGTGTTCATAATAGTCCTTACCAGTCATTAATGTAATCACAAAGGTGTTCATCAACAAGAATATAATTTCATTTCAATCAACAATCCATATGAAGTCAAGCCACGATGATTCTTGCCAGTAGTGCATCATATAGGATATTACCATGATCATATAGTTCAATCAAATCAATTCACACCCCTCTTTTATCACTACCTTCTTAGACATAAACATATGGAAACACAAAGTACGTGAGGAACAGTTACGGGGAATATCATACTCCTAGTGCAACCTAATGTGGAATACACTTATGTTACATTTATTATCAACTCATATAACATCTTCAGGGGAAAATATGGGGAATAGCCTGCTCACCCTCCAAACTCTAAATCTCTAGGCGAACACTCACACTAAACCCTTGATGACTTTCAACAATTACTCTAAGATGTGCTATCATAAACAGACCATAAAATTACCTATCCAATATATATGTGATCACACTGTGAAGCTTCATCTTTGACTTGTCTGAGCTTACAATACCCAATGGATCTAATACAGTGAGGAAGAACAGAGTTCAAGATCAGGCTGGAGTTATTCAGGAATTCATTAATGTGCTGAGCAGAGCATTTCATGAGGTTATATGCTAAGAGACACAGAATGTTACTACTAACAATACTGATGTGGTTAATTATTGTGAGGACCTCAATTATTAGACAAATAAGTCAAAGGGGTAACTCGTACATTGGCAATAGGAACCATTAAGGAGGAATACTCAAGTACGTGAACCACTCGTTTTCTAGAGTGTAGGGAAAATCCGTTTATCAAGAATAAGAATACTCTGGCACCTTGAAGTGATAAGTGTTTCAAAATACATGCAGTTGAATTACACTCTTGACATTACTTGACACACAGAATCTATGCCACAAGCCCGTGAGGATGAAAAGAAGTTGAACTCTTATGAGATTATCAAATTTCAGACAGCTTAACCCTTCCTGATAATTGATCAAATATGGGAACTAAAGATACGACCAATTGTCTTCCAAATCAATATGCTCATGATATGTGCAAAAATTTGAAGGCATCTAATCTCACCCCTTTCTAAAGTAAAACCACATAGCTCGGATATCTAAATGTTGGGATGAAATCATGTATTGGTTAGAGGCGTTCATGATGCTCCAGGAAGAGAGAGAAATGCCACTCCTATTCACCCAAGGGGGTGTGATACCAAGGGTAGTAAAACTACCCTCACATGAAAATGATATATTCAATTATTCTAGAAGTCGAGTGAGAAGAAGGCCACGTAACCCATCCAATCCGACCCATTTAAGACTTTGGAAAAAAGGGGATGCACTTTGGTTTGAAATCAGGGAAATTTTAGCCTGAGCTTAAAGGAAAATCATTACTTTTGAACCCATGGGACAAGCCCTCGTAGTCCTAGAAAATCGATTACAATGGCGAGGAAGTACTTAAAACCATTACGAGTTGGTATAAAACAAGACCTCAAAGTGCCCACATGGATAAGTTCGAAAGAATGAGACGTCTTAATGCATTTATCGAGGAGAAGTAACCTGGGTTATCTAGTCACATGGACAAGTGGAGCAGGTAGATGATTGTTTAGGAAAAACTCTCATAAGAAGTGCGAGCAATATCTTTTTATCCTAACAAAAGGAACATGTCCTCATCCTTAATGCTACAAGACTTCCTCTTTGATGCCATGAAACATAAATGAATTCTACAATGAGAGTTATCAGATGAATTAGATAGTAGGATGGCAAAACTAATGATTACCATTTGGAACCAACGAGCTTAAACCAAGTTGAAGACATTAGAAGTCTGTAGGAAAGGAGAAATTTGCCCACTCTCGGGGCGCTTGTAGAGTACATAAAAGTGAGGTTAATTAAATCATATCATATAGTTGGATAACTAGTTGAGACATTGAGATGATATTGAAGATTACGAGTAAACAACACATGATGCAAGACAAATTACAGGAAGTGAGAGAGCCTTATGGAAGTAATCTCTACATTGTAACCACTAGGAATGGTGGCAATACAAAGCGATTATTTATTATTTTTTTTTGAAAGAAGATCTTTATATGAAGTCACGTTATTTATAGCTCTAGAATTCAAAAATTCAATTGTGTTTAGAAACTCAACTTCATAATAAGCATTACAACACACTTCTATACAACCAGCTATTACAAGCCATATGGGGAGATGCTATAAGACTTGACTGAGAGAAAGGTTTTGACATACGAATGTGTTACTAGGTGTATTTCTCATTGGCCAACCCAAAACCAAAAGGCGAGACTTAGACTGATAAGCAGATCGTTGGACTAGTACAAGTGTAGATAATCCATTATCGGAAAGAGATCATTCAATTTCGGCAATTGCGGCAGGCTATCAACCCTTAATGAATCTTGAAGTTATATGAGAACCCAATGAGATAGTATGGAATAATCATGGAGGGCTTGCAAATGTTCATAGTGAGTTTTTCATGGATTTTTTACTTGAGACAATTAACACATGTTGGAGGTGTAAAGAGAAGATAAACATTTGTTATGAGCTGGACATGTTTATTAGCTCCCAACTGCAATATACGACCATGCCACAAGCAACCACAATACCAGGACAAGGTGAGCTTCCTACTACGGGATGTCCCAAGTGGACACGAAAGTTATGGAGGCACAATATCTTCCTATGACGGGAATGTGAGGATCCCCAAATTTTCAGAGAGACTTTATGCGCACGGTGACCATTTCGGTTGACATGTGCTCAATTGATAGGTGTTAAGGTATGCTCTTATGTTACTAGGCACTGAGAAACTTTCATGATGATATTCGCAAGAGAGTAGATTGACTGTTCAAACCATATAATCCATATACACAAATGAGTAAAACAGTGACTCGAGAAGGATCACAACGCTGGGATGCTTTGCATGGAACTTGGCACCACAAAGGTAAATTTTACGACGGTGCATGTAGGGGCACAAGCGAGTAGATTTCGTCCAATTAATAAAAGGATTCTGTAAGAAATTCATCGGATATAATCCCTTGGTGAGAATTTAGGAAAAGCAAGTGGGAAGTATCAATCCTAGAGTTATAACTCTATTCAAGGGCATGAGTATAGAACTTAATTCCACAAGAATGTAAATAAGAGGATTCATAATAGAGTAGATTCACGAATAGTGCGTCTCGTTCAAAGAGTTGATACACGTAATGTTTTGTTATTCAACACCTTGATAAGACCACGTTTATGAGAACTCTTCAATAGGGATGTACATACACATTGAGTAGAAATTATGATTTGACTCACTTAACGACGTTAGGTTGATAGGGCAATAGCTTAATCGATACCCCTCAACTCCACATCTCTAACGTACGTAGGTAACATGCTGACATACCACATGATCTGATAGTGCAGAGACATCAATAGGGACAAGGACACTCCCCTCTTAGCGATATGTTTTACCAATCTATCCACATCTCAATACATTCTCCTAACAAGCCCTTCGGAAATCCACTCGGACTCGCGGATTATGGCATCAAGGTTACCAATCTTGAGAATAAGACTTAGAGAGGAAATTAGCTCCCTAACTTGAGCTCTATTGCACGATTGGAGTATAAAAGAAGGGTGAAATTCCTAAATGTCTTAATAGCCTCCAACTTATAGATGTGGTCGACAACACAACGATAAGAAGGACTCTACTAGACACGGCTCCGAGACATCCTAGGACACAATAAAACCTTAGGCTTTTACCAAGTTAGTCACGCCCCAAAATTCGAGGAGCGCGACCGGTGCTCAACCAAGTAAACCCGACCGAGCAAGCCTGTTCGATCTCATTCTACCCAATCTAACTCATGAATAACTAGGAGATGGACTCCATTAATCAAATTCTATAAA
The DNA here is from genome assembly GCF_001879085.1 of Nicotiana attenuata. Lineage (NCBI taxonomy): Eukaryota > Viridiplantae > Streptophyta > Magnoliopsida > Solanales > Solanaceae > Nicotiana > Nicotiana attenuata. Next base: position 76,697 of record NW_017673045.1, on the reverse strand, counting down.
CATATCATTAACGATTTCCATTTCATTTTCATTAGCAACTTCATTCGCAATATTAAAGGTATTAGAAGTTTTATACATCATTGCCAAAGATCAATATTTCTATTTTAAATTCCCATGCCCGACACTACCCACAACCTGTCTACGGAGCCTCTAACTACAACTAAAGATTAATATGGAAATGCCGGCAACAAGGCTCCGGCTATACCTTACACAAAAACCAAAATAAGACTCCGGGAAGAAGAGCGGCATGAGGCACACAGGGCCCCGAGAGGAAAGGGGCTCACCAATACAGCTGACTGAAAATGGATAAGGTGCTACTGTCGGTGGACTGGAGTACCTGCTATAGAACCACCTCGTTTAAGCTTTCCTTAAGTTACTACAACGTTCCGGAAATTCTAGCAATTCCAATCTCTTAGATGAAGAACTTGTGATTGGGATCTTTGATTCTTGAAGATTGATGCAAGATTGGATGATTTAAATGTTGGGTTCCTCCTTCTCTCCCTAAAATGCTCTCACCTCTCTCTAAAATCAGTAGAAAATGACCCCAAAATGAACCCTAAAGCCTATATATTAAAATGGGGTCGGGTTATAAAAATTAGAAAATTAACCCTCCGATGTCAAGTATGCTACCGCAGAATGGGTATGCGGGCCGCAGATTCGTCGCAGAACTCATTGCCCAGAACTGGGCTGTTCTGCCTCATTCTGCGACCATTCTGTGATCGCAGAATGGTTATGCGGTCCGCAGAGTTAAATCTGCGATCGCAGATTTCACGCAGAATCGCATTTTTCCAGCTTTTGGTAATTTGATCATAACTTTGTGTAGGAATGTCCAAATGATGAACGGTTTGAAGCGTTGGAAACTAGACTCGAAGACCTTTAATTTGATAGGTTATCCATCACCTAAAACCTTATAGATATTTAGATATGCTCGTTCAAAGTATGGACTAGTGCAAGATCGTTGGGAATTTTAGCCTATTATGGACTTTTCCAATTTTTCTTAGACTTAGGCCTTTCCTTGGATCCCAAATTACTTACCATAAGACTTATACACATATTTACCAAATCCAATGGATGTACACCATGTTAATAGCACATAAAAATATTATAATAAGCCTACATGACACCACGAAATCCTAAATTACTTAGCAAAAATTTTCGGGGCCTTACATTCTCCCCCCCTTAGGATCATTCGTCCTCGAATGAGGAGTAGATTCCGACTTAAACGCTTAATATAATAAATCTCCTTTCTTACCTACCTCAAGACCCTAAATTTTGACTAACTCCTAAGTTTTTCAGAAATTTCGGCAGAGTCTCCTTTGTAACTAGGCCTATCCACCTGCCAGAGAATCACCAAAATCGCCTTAACAACACATCCACAACTAGACGGAGCACCACAATGTATATATCAACAATACTAATCTCGGTATTACAAGCACTACATTATCATAAGGATACCAGAACATGGACTGCACAATTTTAGATCAAAACACCTATATGGTACCTTTCAAGTCAAAACTAATTGATATTCAATCAAGCAAAAATAAATTATTTTCCTTCCACGACACTTTCAGTCTTCCAGATGACCTTCTCAACTTACAAGCTCTATCATGACACATTCTCGGAAATAATATCAACTCCCAAACATACATAACAAGGATGACAGATAGACATCTCGCATGAGTTAACTATCCATTGACTTTACCTTTAATAATTTCCACGGTACAATTTACATTCCACCGGATATTGCAATTCATGGTAACAACAACAACCCACAATTCCATCACATGGCATAATACCATCAAGAATGTCATTTCATAGTAACCAAACAATCATGTGTTCATTATAGTCCTTACCAGTCATTAATGTAATCACAAAGGTGTTCATCAACAAGAATATAATTTCATTTCAATCAACAATCCATATGAAGTCAAGCCACAATGATTCTTGCCAGTAGTGCATCATATAGGATATTACCATGATCATATAGTTCAATCAAATCAATTCACACCCCTCTTTTATCACTACCTTCTTAGACATAAACATATGGAAACACAAAGTACGTGAGGAACAGTTACGGGGAATATCATACTCCTAGTGCAACCTAATGTGGAATACACTTATGTTACATTTATTATCAACTCACATAACATCTTCAGGGGGAAATATGGGGAATAGCCTGCTCACCCTCCAAACTCTAAATCTCTAGGCGAACACTCACACTAAACCCTTGATGACCTTCAACAATTACTCTAAGATGTGCTATCATAAACTGACCATAAAATTACCTATCCAATATATATGTGATCACACTATGAAGCTTCATCTTTGACTTGTCTGAGCTTACAATACCCAATGGATCTAATACAGTGAGGAAGAACAGAGTTCAAGATCTGGCTGGAGTTATTCAGGAATTCATTAATGTGCTGAGCAGAGCATTTCATGAGGTTATATGCTAAGAGACACAGAAGGTTACTACTAACAATACTGATGTGGTTAATTATTGTGAGGACATCAATTATTAGACAAATAAGTCAAAGGGGGTAACTCGTACATTGGCAATCCACGATTTAGCATATATTTGATATATCATTATTGGACCACTAGTAAGTGTCGAAGTCGACTATCTCGTCTCTACTTCTTCGAGATTAGACGGGATACTCATTGAGTACACGTTGTTTTCGTACTCATACTATACTTCTGTGCATTTTTGTTGCACATGTATATGTAACTCTAGTGGCCTACTGGGCATAGCAGCATGGTTGATATGGAGACTTAGGTGAGCTGCACTTCTCGAGGCGACCCGCAGCCAGCAGAGTCTCTTTGTGTTATCTGTATTTATTTCCTGTCCAATATTGTATTCCGGACGGTTGTTGTATTATATTATTTCTTAGAAATTGCTCATGCACTTGTGACACCGGGTTCTGGGATGGTTTTGAAATATTTTGTATTGATTGCTTAGTATTTATATTGAATTGAAGCAGTTATCTTTTTACTTATAAAATTTAAAGGATTGGTTTTCAAAATTGTTAAAAATTGGAATCTAATTAAGTATTTTAGTTGGCTTTCCTGACAACGGTGTCCGGCGTCACCACGACCCTTAGTGGATTTTGGGTCGTGACAATCATATGAGGACGAATGATCCTAAGGGGGAGATAATGTAACACTCTTAAAATTCGGATTAGGTGTGGATGCGTTAAAAGTGTATTAATGTGACATTTTAGACATGTTAAGTCCTATCAGGATGAGTATGAGTGAAAATAATTATTTTGGAATCAAGACGGAGAGTGAGGTGCATAAAATTCGATAGAATTGACTAAGTTTATGGAAGGTTGTCTTACAGCCTTAGATAGTGCAAGGCCATGAAAACTCGCATCCTTAGACAGTGCAAGGCCATGAAAACTAAAAGCCTTAGACAGTGCAAGGCACTTTCCAGGGCACTAAATTAGCGCCCTTGACAGTGCAAGGCATTGTCCACCACATTAACCTTAACACCTCTGATAGTGCAAGGCCACGTAGTTTTGGCGCCTCCGATGGCGCCTTGCACTGTTATTTTGGCGCCTCTGATGATTCCCCGCGCCGACGATGTTTATCCGAGCTACTTTTATTTCCTCCTCATGTTTTGGGACGTGTACACTTATGTAAAAGCCATACCTCATCCCACACCCCAAAACACGAAAACTTACTCTAGAAAGAGAAGCTCTCAAGGACCTAACACTTCCAAGGTCCCTCTATCATCCGAGGTAAGCTCTAACAATGATTCTAAGTTAATTTCAATTATCCAACACCTTATTAACATAGGTTAATCCTTCAAATCATTAGATATTTGATCGAGACATCATTGTTGAGAACGAAATCCTAGAACTCGAATTCAAGAGGATTGAAAATTAAAAAGGTAACTATTCTACTCCCTTATTATTTATGACTTTGAATTGAGTAGTTTTTGGGAGAATAGTAGATTGGTTTGATAAAGGGAACCATATGAACTATGCTACAATTTTGGATTGTTGACTTAAATTGTTATAATCATTTAAGTGATGAGATATGGTGTTAGTTAGATCTATTTGGGATTGTAGAATCACCTAGAAATAGTAGAATGAAATTGGGTGAAGAAAACACCATTAATAAGGATGTTGAAGATTTATGCCCACCAAATGTTTGATAAAATTCCTAAGTGACCAAAACATGAGTATTATTGCTAATATGGAATCCCTTTGACTTGGATTGATATAGATTAAAGTTGAAAGGGTTGGAAAACAATGTATTACGCTCAGGAGAAGGAAGTTAAAGTATGTGAGACTAACTCTCTATGTTTGGGAATGTTAATGATTCCCCCTACACTACGTTGCTTTTACAACGTTACTAATTGTCTCAGAAATATAGTAAAGCTTAGTTCCTTGAATAGTTGCAGAGCTTCTATTCTTTAGCTGCATAATTCATTCATGACTTTCATTCTGAACGTTGTGATCTAATTGAGAAATCAATATAGACTTGTGTTTGATTCCCATGAGTATCAATCTAGATTACTCAGCATGTCATAAACAGTTGAAGCATCACTTCATGAATACATGTTTTAGTCTAGTTCTGTTCAGCATTCCAGTATCATGTAACTCAGCATGGTTCAGTATTTTAGTATCAGGTATTGCAGTATGATTCTCAGTTCCTGAATTTAAATCCCTGATTGTTGAACACCTGTATTTAGGCATGAGGCTGCAATTATGTATACGTATAATTGGGCCCGAGGCCGCAACTTGTACACATATATATTGGGCCTGAGGCTGCAGTTTAATATTCAGATAAACGGGTGGATCATCATTCAGAAGAGGGAGTATTCATATCCTTACTTCGTTTGTTCAGTTATCAATTATAAGTTATCATTTATGTTATCAATTACTCCCTCCTTTTCATATTAGATGAGGTAGTTTTACTCGGCACGGGGTTTAAGAAAAAAGAAGAAGACTTTTGAAACTTGTGATCTTAAAAGCTTAAGGGGTAAAACGTTTGTGGGGCCATGACATTTGTGTGGCTATAAAAGCTTCTCATTAAGGGTAAATGGATAAAATGAAAGATTTTAAAGTTGAATTATTTTTAAATTTAAAAATGTGTCATTTGTTTAGGAACAGACTAAAAGGAAAGTACCTCATCTAATATGAAACGGAGGGAGTATCAGTCATAATTTAAGTTTTAGTTTCAGCAGTTATCATTTTAGTTCTCAGTTATCAGCTCAGTTTTTTAGGGTGTTTGGCTAAGCTTATAAGCTGGTCAAACTGGCTTATAAGCACTTTTTGGCTTATCTACCCATTTGGTAAACACCCAAAATGCTTATAAGTCAAGTGCGTATAAGCTAAAATCAGCCATAATTCATAAGCTCGTCACCCCAACTTATGACTTTTAAGCTTATAAGCACTTTTAGTTCGACCAACACTTTTACTAGTTTATCCTTAATAATATTTTCTAATTCACAAAATACTTTTCCCAAAATAAATTTTTTGACTTTCTCTCCATTCCATATTCGTTGTTAATTCTTTTCTTTACAAAGAAATTTTTAATTTATAATTTTCTAAAAAAAATTCTAGGGTATTTTAGTCATTTTAACAAAAGAATAGTTTATCAGCACTTTTTAATCAAATAGATCAACTGCTTATTATCAATTTCAGCACTTCTATCCAAACACGTAAATGCTTATTTTCAAAATCAGTTTAAGCACTTAAAAAAGCTTTTCAGCACTTCAAGCGTATCAGCTGTTTACAATTAGCTACTCCAAACGGGCTCTTAGTTTCATCATTTATAGTTATTTCTTTCAGTTGCTTTACATGCCAGTGCAATTCAAATGTATTGACGTCCCTTTTGCCTAGGGCCTGCATCTCACGATGCAGGTGATGATGTACAGGTTGATGATTCAGAGCGCTAGGATTCTCGTACCAGCTATTTGGTGAGCCCCAGTTCTTTCGGGGCATTATCATTTCTTTGCAGTCTTTCAACATTTACAGACAGTCAGTGTTTTCAATACTTTATTAGAGGCTTCATAGACTAGAGTAACATTTAGACAGAATCACAGGCTTTTCATGTTAAGCAATGTTGGCTACAGATATGTTTCAGACTCATATTAGTGTTTTCGCACTTTTATTTATATTATTCAAACTTTCAGTATATCAGCATGTGTTAGTTTATCTTCCGCATTCAATATGTTATGATATCACATGTTGATTCAGCTAGCCAATTGGTTCGCTCGATCACATGTAGTCAGGCACCAGGTGTCGTGTTACATCCAGGCCCGCGGGTTCAGGGCGTGACAAGCAGCTTGACACTGCTATGTCCTACTTGGACAAGGCAGCTAAGAAGATGAAGAAGTTTGCGGACTGTAAGCATCGTCCCATGGACTATAGAGTTGGGGACATGGTCATGGTGAAGTTTAACCCAAGACATTTCAAGGCACTACGGGGCATTCATCAGAATCTGATTCGCACGTATAAGGGGCAATTTAAGATCATCGCCAAGGTAGGCAAGATCTCGTACAAGCTTTACATTCCATCATATCTTAAGATCTACCTTGTCTTCCATGACATCATGCTTAAGCCATATCATGAAGACAAGGATGATCCCAGTAGGGGCCAATCAAGTCGAGCACTTATTACTATCACTGCCTCGCATGATCGGGAGATTAAGGCTATCATTGACTACCAAGCTAAGCGAAAACAAGGGCAGAAAGCCACCGCTATGTTCCTCGTCCATTGGAAGGGGATATCACTAGAGGAGGCCACGTGAAAACGATATGAAGATTTATCGCAATTCAAAGATAAGATCCGAGAGTTTATGCAGCAGCATTGCGTCGCAGTCGTCGTAACATTAAGTGGGGGAAAGTGTGATGACCCTCCATGTCATCATGCCTCATAGGCGCCATTTGGCATATATTAATGCCATATGAAAGCTTACATAGGAGGAAGGCTAGCATTTGTGAGAAGATTCTAGAGAAGTATGGACATTTCCTTTGGAAGACCCTAGATCCTTACGGATTTGCTAAGAAAGTCCTTGGAATCTTCTAGGCTTGTAGAGAATTCTAGAGAAAGCCCTTATCTTGTATATATTGAGTACTTGTGTAACAATTAATATTTACATACTACCCCCTAAGAGACTAGTATATAAAGGGGGCCATTCATTTGTACTTCACCAAGCAAACAATTCAAGTTCTCTCTAATACAAAAATTCCTTTAGTAATTCTCGTGTTATCCCTAATACAAAACTTCCTTTAGTAACTCTCTTGTATTCTTTATAATATTCCCTTAGCGATCTTGAGTCAAGTAAGGCTGACTTGGCATAGCAAGAACGTGAGCAAGTTGTGCAAGATCGTGAGTGAGTTGTCAGGTCTCACATGTACTTAGTTAACGATTAAGGACGTTATAAGAGTCTTAACAAAAATAGTCGTGCCAAGGACAAAATGGTAAAAGAGAAAAATAGATTTATTACAGAAATAACCTTTTGGTTCTTTCGAGAAAAGCTTTTAAAGCCGTCTCGACAGAAATGACCGGACACAAAGGCAGAATGATAAGAGCAGATAAAAATAGACAAAGCTATTATTATAAAAACGGCCCTTTGATACTTCCATAAAAGGTTTAAAGGCTGTCTCGGTAAGAAAAACCAAATATAGGGACAAAATAATACAAGGTAAACAAAAATGGACAAGATGGCTATTTTTGTAAGAAAGACCAAATATAGGGACAAAATAATAGAAGGTAAACAAAAATGGACAAGATGGCTATTTTTACAAAAATAGCCTTTTCACCATTCCGAGGAATGTTAAAGGCTGTCTTAGCAAACATGGCTGGACATAAGGGCAAACCGATAAACAACGACAAAAATGGACAAGATAGCTATTTATTCAAAAATGATCCTTTGACACTTCTGAAGAAGATTTCAAAGTTGTCTCGGCAAAAACGGTCGGATAAGAAGGCAACACAGTAAAAAGTAGACAAAAATAGACGTGATGATCACTTCTACAAAAATAGCCTTCGGCATTTTCGTGGAAGGTTTAAGGCTATCTCGGCAAAAATGGCCGGACATAAGGGTAAAATGGTACAAAATAGACAAAAATGAACATGGTAGCTATTTACAAAAACGGCCCTTTAGCAAGGAAGATTTTAAGGCTATCTCAGAAAAGACGGCCAGATAGGGCAAAACGGTAAAAGGTGAACAAAATAGCTATCTTTCTCTTATTTATTTATTTTTCTTCCGAAAATTTTATGCACATGCAGAATTTTTGATATTTTTTTTTTGTGAAAAATTGGGACCGAACCCGATGGAGGTTGACTACGTATCCCATCGAATAGTGAGAATCAGACCCGCGTAGTTTGGTATAAATTTAAAATAAATCTGACTATTTTTTTTTTATAAAAATTGATCTTTGACATCATACGCACCAAACCACTAGATTTTTTTTAAATGATGGACATTTGTACTGATCTATCCTAAAATCAGTCAACATGTAAGCCTCCCAAACAATGCAACAACTAGAACATAGTATGAACATAATGGTATCAACAAGGTACCTATTCTATATAGAACCCAACCACTTTGACGAGCCCGCTAAGTCAAATGCACGTTATGCAAATAAAGCGAACCTATTAGGGATATCCGGCAAGAGGTTTCGTTCTTGTATGTTTAAATCCTGGTGGAGAAGGTATCTAGACTGGATTACTCGAGTGGACAACTCGAGCCGAGGAGGGTCAGCGTACCGGTAGCATTACTTGTTGGCTTAGCTGGTGGTGCTCCCCGCCTAAAATATATTTGGCTAAAATCCTTCACCGGGTATCAAGCACCTCAGCTATCTCAAAAAAAGCGGGCTTTTGTCAAGCAAATACCCAATTTTAAATCATCCAGAAGACTCAGAGGGGTTGTGTGAGAAGACAATTTATATATACAATTCAACAATATCAAAGCGGTAAAAAGCAGACAAGTAGCACATTAGGCCCAGATAAATCACAGTATATATAAAAATTAATAAAGTCAATGTACAAGCTCGAATTCTGGCTAGTTCCCCAGTAGAGTCACCAAAGTTGTCATACCCCTTTTTCACCCTCACTAAATATATGTTGTGTATTGTGGATTAAAGTGTTTTTTCATTTAAAGTGACAAAACTCATTGAGATTGTTGAGGATAAATTCATGTGTTTATTGATTACTTGTTAAGGTGAACTTGAAAGGGAATTACTTCCCCTTGATGGTTGTCCCTATAGTTTTAGGTCAATTAAATCTTAAATTGATTGTGCATTTATTCATTTCAAATAATCTTTCAATTTCCTTAATTAGTTGGTTCTCTATTGAATCTCTATCGTTTTACCCTTTCTTTTTATTTTTCTTCCGCATTCGTATCACTCTCTCTTTTCGTGTACGATCTTTCATCTGACCCTCTTTCGAATCCTTTCTGTGCTCAAATATAGAATATCATTCAGCAAAACCACATTGGCAGTTTCGACAAGTCTGATTTGTCCTCATTTGTCTTTAGACGGCTGCCCATTCACAATTTCCCCCATCATAAATATCATTATCAATGGCCTTTTGCATAATTGCATTTTATATGTTTTAAGTTTTATCACTTATCTTGCTCCAGTCAATCACTTACTATTAAGTTATTGCATGTAAAGAAGATTTCAATTTCAAACTAACGCAACACAGTAAATTAGTTACGTTTGCAAAAGCATAACAGATACTAGAAGAATAAACCTAATGTAGCTGCTACATATATGATCACTATCAAATTGGAAATGGAAAAATGATGAAAAAGATTAGGATAAACATAGATCAAGCATTCAAGTTAAAGTTGCTGATGTAATTGTTAATACCATAAACAAATTATTATTCGTTACTTAGCGAATGAGTCTTAGTAAATATTTCAATTCAAGGTCTCCGTCGATCAAGTTTGACTTCGGTATTATCTTTGCTATGAAATCAGGGACGTCAGCAAGTTTTCTTAACTTACCCGTTCAAATTATTTTCACTTCGAAATATAAATTCATTCATTATTGTCTATTGAAATCTGGAGTTACTATCCTTTACCTACCACATATATAAAGCATTTTATTTAATCTTTCTCGTGATTAGAAAATAATCTACTGGCTAACATTTTTACTGACTACAAAAGGAAAATACGGGTCTATGAAGCTTTACAAGAAATATTTTTCAACATATCGTTGATGAGATTATAAATTCCCTCTCAATTAAGGACACGGTATTATTTCGGTTGGAGTAAAATAGTGAGGTTGCTCCACCATTTAAGATCAACAGTAAATATCCATTTTGCAACAAACAACTTAAGGAATGGAAAATCAGAAGAGTTGCATGTGCTTACAGCTTCAAGCAACATTTATATGAACTTAATTTCCGTAATTTACTTACCCAAAACCTACTCAGATCATAACCCCATCAAATTAGAATTAATCCCTAGAAAACTACTTACTACCAAAACACTTCAGATTACATTTTGGACGGGCCATCCTGATTTTGCTATCATTGTCAAAAAGAGTTGGCTTAACAATGATTTTACAAAGGCTGCCACTAGCTTTAAAGATACTATTACTACATGGAATATCAACACGTCTGTGAACCTTTCCAAAAAGAAAAATAAACTATTAGCAAGACTCAATGGCATTCAAAATTCCAAGGCTTATGGTCACAGCCTTTTCTTGTCAAATCTAGAGGCAAACCTTAAGCTTGAATTTAACAATTGCCTCAGGATGGAAGAAGATTACTGGAAACTTAGAGCTAGAATTCACTAGCTTAACGAGGGTGATTGCAATTCTAAGTTTTTCCACATAAGTGCCACTAACAAAAGAAGGATTAATAAAATAGTTTCCTTTAAAATTCTTAGGGAAATTGGATTGATGATCCTTTAAAAATTATGGACCACACTAAATCCTATTTCCAAGAGATTTTTACCACTAATCATGTCAACTCTAACAGGAAAGCTATCAAAAATGATACTACCAGTTATAAAATAATAGATCTATCTTCGCTAGATAATCCAATGAGCCTTCATGAAATAAGAGATGCCATCTTTTCCTTCAAGCCCACTAAATCTTCTGGCCCCGATGGTTTACACCTCTTCTTCTTCCAAAAATATTGAAATTTAATTAATCCATCGGTTGTCCGTCTTTATCATGAAGCTTTTGAATTAGGGTCTGCCAGCAGGCATTAATGACACATACTTGTGTCTCATTCCAAAAATTCCTAATGCCAACAATCTCAAAAACTTTCGCCCAATAGGTCTATGTAACACAATCTGTAAAGGGATCACCAAGATCATAGCTAATAGATTAAAACCCTACCTAGCAAAGATCATCAGTTCCTACCAAGCTAGTTTCCTAAAAGGTATATGAGCTAGTGATAACGCTATAGTTATTCAAGAGCTTATTTTAAGAATGAATAAGTACAAAAGCTCTAAATCAAATATGGTTCTAAAAATTGACCTTGAAAAAGCATTCGATCTATTGGAATGGGCTTTTATCTACAGAACTCTTTGCCACTTTAAATTTTTCCCAAAGATCCTAAAACTCATCATGCACTGTGTGACAACTAGTAGAATCTCCATTCTGGTTAATGGTAACACTAGCACCTACTTCAATCCTATTAGAGGTACAAGACAAGGCGATCCCTTGTCTCCATATATTTTCATACTCTGTATGGACATGCTATCAACCCAAATTTCCCACATGGTTAACATCAATTTATGGTCCCCTATAAAATTTGGTAAAAATAAATACCCGCTATCTCATCTATTCTATGCGGATGACCTTACTTTAATGTGCAATATTGACATAAATTCTCCTAGTACTATTCTCTCTTGCCTTAATAACTTCTGTTCTTTATCGGGGTAGAAGATAAATTACCAAATATTAAAAATTGTAGTGTCCAAAAGTTGCCCTCCAACAACCTCAAATTACCTAGCAAATCTCTTTGGTATTAAAATAAGTAAGTCTTTTGGAAAGTATCTAGGGTTCCCAATAACCAATAAAAATTCCAAATCCTCCGACTATCAATTTATTCTCCATAATAATGACTAGGAGATTGGCCTTATGGAAATCAAATTGTCTCAATATAGCGGGCAGAACAACTTTAGCTAACTCTGTTCTTAATAGTATGCCTAACAATTGATGTGATTCTTCGAGTTAGCAAAGAACCGACCGACCAGGATCAAGATCTTGAAACGAAAATGTGGTTTGTGTGCCGGTTTCAAGAAATAACGTATCTCAAGCTTTAGGACTCGGAATTTGATGATTCAAAAACGAGATGAAAGGTGACGATATGAATTATAAGAAAGACTATTTACTCGTTCAAAACAAGTAAATATTGATGATGTACCGGTTCAAGGAAAGTTATGATCCTAAGATAACAAAAAAACGAATTTAGATCAAGAAACGTGTTCTTGAATGATTAAGAACTATAAGATTCCTAAAGTCACCACTTGGAATCAATTAACGTGATAAAGAAACACCACACGAAATTAAAAACAAGATAAAGACTATCACCACCTTGCTTGGAACCAAAAACAAGGATAAAGAAGACAAAATAGAGAAAAACACTATATTGCAAATTAGGGTAAAGCTCAAAAACGTGATTTTTCTTTTACAAGGCAAGAGAACCCATTATATAGGCCTAGAGTCTCTTCTTTGATGACTAGAATTCCTATTCTATAAGGAAATAAAATAACTAAAGACAAGGAAAGTAAAATCCCTATTCTACAAGGTAATAAAACTAGAATACTACTAAAAGGAAAATCCTTATTTTAAAAGGGATAAAATCAACCCTATTTTAAGAAGGAAAGTATCTTGGCTTCTTGAAATCAATCTTGAGCTTCTTGGACTTCTTGCGCTTCTTGAAAATAAGTCCATATGTTTGAACTTGAGCTCTAAAATATTATCTTGGTCAAAATTAATAAAATTTAACATAGATTCTTCTTTTACATCATTCTCCCCTGGTTGAGAAAGACTCGTCCTCGAGTCTAAAGGCTCCACAAATGGCATAATATTGGCAATTTTCATAATTTGGTTGAACTCATATTCACCAGGCTCTAAGTTGCATTTTTCTAACTTGTCAAAGAGCTTCATCTTCTTGTAACAAAGCTTAGCATGTGGCCGAACTAAATCCCACTTTCTCAAAAGTAACTTTGTACCAATATTTCTGCAATAAATCCTCCTAAATAGATTTTCAAACACTAATACATAATCATAAGTTGTTTTCTTTCTATCTTCAAGAATCTTGAACTTCTCCATGTCAATGTGGTGCTTAAGGGATATGGCCAAAAAGTCGATTTAGTACCACAAAAACCCTTAGAAAAATCAAATTCAAGTACCTTTGGATCTATCTTGAAAATCAAAGTATATCTTCTTGGGAATTCATCAGCAACAACACTCTCATATTTAACTAGATCATATCCATTGATGGAATTTGTTTTGAGATCTCTTGTTCCAACATATTCTTGAAAATATTCATCCTTTGGGGGCAAGAAAAAAAATGGAACAAAATATATACTCAAACCCTCCATTATGTACTCTTTTTTAAGCAATCTTTCCTCATGTATTTGCAAAAATTCTTGGACTTCTGGATTAATGCAATTTATTGCCTCGTTTGGAAGGATAGAGTCAACAATCAAATCAATATTATGTTGATCATCTCTATTAGGTGAAAAGTTAATCTCACATATGGGATGCTCCAATGGATCATCATCAAACTTCGAAGGTAAATCTTCAACTTGCAGATCCACTTCATGCTCCTCCTCCTTGATTGGACCAACGTTCAAAGGCTTTTCTCTATTGATTGGACCAATTATTTGTAATTTGGTCAGAAAAGAATCATCATTGAGCTTCAGATTTTTAGCAATTTCCTCTGGATTCAATGGTACTAAAATAATCTTACGTTCATCCTTTATAAAAGTATAGGTATTAAGTATTCATCATATTTAGCACACCTATCAAGCACCCATGGTCTTCCAAGTAATAAGTGACAAGCATCCATCTTCACTACGTCACACCAAATCTGGTCTTTATAGATCTTACCAATAGAAAAAGATACTAGACATTGACGAGTTACCTCTAAACCATCATTATCTTCAACTTCGATGCTGTAAGGATATGGATGAAGTTTGGTTGACAAGCCAAGTTTAATAACCATCTCCTCAGAAACAATATTTATGTGACTCCCACGATCTATAATCAACGAACAAACGTTTCCATGGGAGGTACATCTAGTGTGGAAAAGAGATTCATGTTGTCTCATATCTTCATCTTCTTGAACCAAGAATCTTCCTCTTGGTTGAATCTTAGACATGATGATTTCTCAACCTTTGGACATGTGGGTTATAGCTCTGATACCAAATTGATGTGATTCTTCGAGTTAACAAAGAACCAACCGACCAGGATCAAGATCTTGAAACAAAAACGTGGTTTGTGGGCCGGTTTCAAGAAACAACGTATCTCAAGCTTTAGGACTCGGAATTTGATGATTCAAAAACGAGATGAAAGGTGACGATCTGAACTATAAAAAAGACTATTTACTCGTTCAAAACAAGTAAATATTGATGATGTACCGGTTCAAGGAAAGTTATGATCCTAAGATAACAAAAAAAAACGAATTTAGATCAAGAAACGTGTTCTTGAATGATTAAGAACTATAAGATTTCTAAAGTCACCACTTGGAATAGGCCTAGAGTCTCTTCTTTGATGACTACAATTGCTATTCTATAAGGAAATAAAATAACTAAAGACAAGGAAAGTAAAATCCTTATTGTACAAGGAAAAGAAACTAGAATACTACTAAAAGGAAAATCCTTATTCTAAAAGGAATAAAATAAATTCCATTTTAAGAAGGAAAGAATCTTGGCTTTTTGAAATCAATCTTGAGCTTCTTGGACTTCTTGCGCTTCTTGAAAATAAGTCCATATGTTTGGACTTGAGCTCTAAAACATTATCTTGGCCAAAATTAATAAAATTTAACATAAATTCTTCTTTTACATCAACCATGTTATGCAATTTAATCTCTTACCCACTAACATTCTAAAACACATTGACAAGATACAAAGAAATTTTATATGGGGTACCACAGATACTAAAAAGAAAATTCATCTGATCAATTGGAAAACTGTTACATCTCCTAAAGATCATGGAGGTCTAGGTTTTCATGCTGCAAGCGATAAAAATATCGTCAACCTAGCAAACCTCGCTTGGAGATTAATCCAATTAAATCACTCCCCTTGGGCCACTATCCTCTCTTCCCTGTATGGGCACAACATTAATTTAAGATATTGCTCCTTCGTTTGAAAAAGTATAGTCAAAGGTTGGGAAGTTTCCTATAAAGGTATTAACTGGATCCCTAATACCAACTCTAACCTGAACATTTGGGATTCAAATTGGATTCCAAATTATCAAAATCTTAGAGCTACTTTAGATGGTCCACTCACTAAAGAGGCCAATAATCTTTCAATAAGGGATATTTGGGTCAATAACAAATGGGATCTGGATAAAATTACCTTTTGTCCTCCCCAAAGACACTGCGAACTGGGCTCTTACTACTAATGGTAAATTCAACTCTAGAAGTTGTTACAATCTATTAAACCCTCCTGATCCTACAAACACAAAGTTCACCTGGATCTGGGCTCTCAACTGCCCGAATATATAAAAAAAAAATCTATGGATATGTCTCCCCAACAAGCTGCCAACTCGTGCCTACTTTCAATATATTGGTATTAATATTGACCCCGCCTGCCCGGTGTGCAAATCAGACGTAGAAATCATTGAGCATATCTTTACTGAATGCTCAACCGTTCATGACACTTGGGAACTAATGGGCTTTAAATACGATGTTAATCTCAACACTTCCCATTGGCTAACAAGCCTAGGAGACCTCCCTACCCAAAACTATCTAATATTGTTACTTGGACTGACCTATTTCCTTTTGTCATTTGGAATATATGGTTAAAGCGCAACAAAAATAATGTGGAAAACAATTCCTTTAAAATCACTCTCAAAAGTTCTATTATGTTGGCTAACCCAAAGAGAACAGTCAATAGCTCAGAAACATGCAATAATGATTGCATAGCATAAACCACCCAGAGGTTTCCTTAAGCTTAATATTGATGGTACTTTCAGTAAGAAAGATAACCTAGCAGGCTTGGGAGGCTCGTTCAGAGATTGTAACGGGCAATGGATTTTGGGCTTCCAACATCACTGTCCGGCTTCATCCCCCCTCCAATCCGAACTGGAAGCACTCAAAGAGGGTCTTCAAATAACTCTAATTTTAGGCAAGTGTCAATTGATAGCGTCATATTTGGACCCTCTTTGAGTTCATCCACATTAATTTCCGCTTATTTGATGTTTTCCTAAAATACGTTAAGATATTTGGACAAGGGGTAAGTAGATCCCACTACTGCATGAGATGTGGGCGCGGACACTGTATGTATGCAACCATTTAGTCAGCCAGGAGGCTTAGAAGTCCGGCAAGATTTTTTTTTTGGTCCTGTGGACACACTAGGACCTACAAGGTCTGAAGCAGCACCACGAGTTGTGCCATCAAGCATAAGTGAATAAGTCCCAATAGAAGGCACCACTATCTCATCAGCTAAGGAAATAGGTAATGTGTGTCTGGTAGTATCATCAGTGTTATTAGTTGTTGTACCTTCCAAAGACAAAGCACCATGAGTGCTAGAAGGACTATGGACAGTGTCAGTAGTAGGTGGTGACTCTAATGAACATGTGACAACCTCTGCTTCAAGATCACAAGGATCATGGGAATCATCCCAGCAATCAACAGCAACATGAGGCCTTAACTGATAATGAGTGGACTTGAAAGGGAAACCATCTTCCCTAAAAGATACATCTCTTCTCACAAAGAACAACTTTGTAGCCAGGTTATACAACCTGTAACCTTTCTGAGTACTAGAATATCCCATATGTACTGCAGGGACTGCTCTACTGGCAAATTTATCACTTTTGGCAGCTACATTTGTGGCATAGCATAAACACACCAACACCATTAGGTGTTGCAAGTTGGGACTCCTTCCATAGAATGCTTCAAAAGGAGATTTACCTGCTAGAGCTGTAGATGGAATCCTATTGATCAAATATGCTGTATTCTAAACACATACTCCCCAAAAGGTTAGAGGTATAGAAGCCTGAAATCTGAAAGCCCTTGCCACTTCAAGAAGTTGTCTATGCTTTCTTTTAACAACTCCACTCTGTTGTGGAGTATGAACACAAGAGCTCTGGTGTACAATGCCTGTATTACTAAACAAATCTTTGCATTGTGAATTAAAGAATTATGTACCATTATCACTTCTGAAGACTTTGATTGAACCATTAAATTGAGTCTTTCTTAGCTTCATAAAGTCCTTCATTACAACCGAGACATCACTCTTCAACCTTAATAGGAAAATCCAAACCAGTTTATTACAATCATCAACTAGTGTAAGAAAGAATCTATGACCATCATGAGTAGACACCATGTAAGGATCCCAGCCATCTCCATGAACTAGTTCAAATAATTTACCAGCTCTACTAGTACTTTGAGTAAAGGGTAACCTAGTATGCTTGGCTAATGGTCATATTGAACATGTTCTGTCAGCAGCTATATTGACAGTTTTATATATATCCATTTGTTATAGTATTTTGTAAGGGATATGCACTAGTATCCTATGCCATAGTCCTGTAGAAGATGTCAATCTGGAAGCCAACGAGTGTGGTGCTTTATTATGTATGATATTTCTCCAGTAGTACAAGTCATTATGCATTTTACCAGTCCCCTTAACCTTCCCAGTGTTAAGGTCCTGCATCAGGAAGAAATCAGGATAGAAGGACATGAAACACTCTCTAGTTAGTTTATCCACTGACAAGAAGTTAAATTTAACCTACATTTATCAACATGACTAATTGACAATTGTTTTCCATCTGGCAAATGTACTAGTGATCCCTGCTTAGGGTAATCATATAGATCAAATAACATTTCAGGAGTCGATACCATATGGTATGTGGCTCCTATGTCCACTATCCAACTGTGACCTGTTTTACTTGCCAGGAATGAACAAATAGTACCTGCCATATTGGCTGATGTTTCTGGCACATTTTCTTTGTTGAGCATCCGTAGGATTTGATTGTATTGCTTAGGAGTAAAAGTGATAGTAACACCCCTTGTGGAACCTTGAGATTGTGCCTCTTGCATCTGCACAGAGTTGTGGGAACCATGCCTTTGCATCTACATATGATTGTTGCTTCCACTTGTTGTCCCTTCAAGAGAGTTTCCAAAAACAGCTCCAACCATACCTGTTTGTCCTGCATTACATCTTCCTCCAGCCTGAGCTGAAGAGCCTCCATGATGTGCAACATTTGCTCTTTGGTGTTGATGACTAGCAGTAGCTCATTGTATTGGTTTCCTTCTATCTGTGAAGTCAACTGGGTTACCAATGATTTGATAATAATTTTCTCTGCTATGTCACTTCATCTTGTAAAATTCACAATATATGTTGGAGTTCCTTTTGTTCTTATGCATTGAGCCTCCTCTAGCAGTTGAAGTCCACAAATGTTGTGTTGTCGTTCCCTTCTGCTATTGAGCTCAGTCCAGTATGTGATGTTCCTGATGTACTCCTTTGACTTTAATCTTCAACAACTAGAGCATAGGCTTGATTCAAGGTAGGCTCTACTAACTTCATTAAGATATATCTTATAGCTTGAGCATAGGAATCATTCAGACCACTTAAAAATTGTAGCAACCTCTACGGCTGAAGATGATCTGTGTACTCCTTCGAATTTGTTGAAGGTACCATCGCATCATACTCAGCCAAGAGTTCCTTCAATTTTGTAAAATACATGGATACTGAATCCGTTCCTTGAGAAATTGTAGCAATTTCTCGATGTAGTTGAAAAATACTCATCCTATTCACCTTATCTAATGTCTCTTTTAGATCTTCCCAGACTAAGTGAGCATTAGAAGCATACACAATTCCATTAAGTAAATCTGGTGACACTGTGTTCATGATCCAAAAGAGCAATCGCATTACATGTTTCCCATTCTTCATGTAAGTCTGCCCTAAATTGATCCTTGTTACAGGTACCAGTTATGAACCCTAGCTTCCATTTTGCCTGAAGTACAATTCTCATCGACCTCCGCCATATCCCGTAGTTCTCAGAACCTGTTAGTTGGACTGGAACTAACACGGAGCTTGCAGTATCTGAAGGATGCACAAATAAAGAATGAGTGATCAATTTTCTCCGCCCATTGTCGATTCGATATTTCCAAGGGAAGGAGACGAAGGAGAAGAGGAAGGAGAAGCTTCGTTCATATGAAATCGAAAGGAAAATCAGACGAGCGTGACTATCGTGTTAAGCTCTGATACCATGTTGAGCATCTGCCAAGGATGCTTCTGTGGAAAGCTTCATACGACTGAGAAGGAACAGAGAAGGAAAGAGAGGAAATGATTTTTCACTGTTGTATTGAACAATACATATTACACATATTTATACACAGTATAACCGACCTAACTATCTTTCTAATGAGTTAATTAATAACTACTTCTAACTAATTCTTCACCAGCTAGGATCCAGCTGTCACTCCACTCACGTGACACCTTCAACATAAGATAATTACAATTAATTATATATGTTAAGCAGTAATTCATGATCCGATAAAAATAAGAATTAACCTACTATCACAAGTTAAATTACTCGTATTAGGTAAAAACTCTTTAATCAACCAACGGTTTGCTAATGGTTTGCTCATAAAAATAACATTTCCACCCGGCTTAAATAACATTCTGCAAAAAGATCTTTCCTCAATGATTTTTTTACTATAGTTTCTTTATTTGCACGAACAATTACATCCAACGCACTTTGATATGGTTAATTAAAGAAAAAAAAAATAATGGTATATCCTGTCTTTAATCCTAAATTGCACAATGAATAATCCATCAATTTCTCATAATCTCATCATGCTTTAGTAATTAAGAGTTAACTAGAATAGTAATTAAGAGTTAACTGGAAAAATAGCTTGCTTATTCACGTAACTCAATTCAAACAAGTTATTTTGACTATAAAAAACAAGTTGGTAATTAGTGATATCAAGTTGAAGATTCTCATTGTCCTTGTCCTTCATGGTTTGATGGTTGAGAATTAAATTATTTGGTGTGAAATATTAATTGAAGGAGAATGTGACATTGATGAGGTGATTCCTGGCTAGCCTAGGGATATCCACATCCACAATTTTATATATTTGCATTTTGCTGATCATTTCTGGGTCGATTTCATCTTTCTCTTCTCAGCTTCTGGAACTTTCGATATTAATGTGTCTAAGTTGACGTCGCTAGCCTACTGAGAGTATGGGTTTGATAATTATTTTCCTTGAATATATCTTTCCTTTAATTTGGGAGATTAAATATATTGTCTCTTCAAGATATCGATCGATTGTGATTAGATTATGATTACTTTCTGTTTTGCTTTATATAACTTTTTTTTTTAGTTTGCTTAAGAATGTATGATATATTTTTATTTTTAGAAACTTTTTAATTTTAAACTTCACATTTTATCTTACAGAGATAGTTTTATATCCATAAAAATATCATGTTAATTATATTTAAAACCAAAAGTTCTTAATATACTTTTGGTATGTGTCAAAGGCAGGGGCGGATGTAGCTCTATAATACCGGGTTCAATTGAACTCATAACTTTCGACGCGGAGCACAAATTTATGTACAAAAAACTTTTAAGATGACACTAAATTATAGATATGAACCCATATTTAGAATATAATGAGTTCAATACTAAAAACTTTAAAGACTGAACCCATAATATTTAAATTTTGGATCCGTCTCTCGTCAGAAGTCTTCCTTTACTTCTTAAAGGACTCAGACGAAAGAAGAGATTAATATTTAGACAACTTGAATAAATTAGCAGCGGTGAGGGGTCCTCTGTTTTCGACAATTTGTCGTCAAAAGACTATAATTTTGAACCTTCATGAATTATGATCCTCCATCTGATAGCCGCCGTGCCTTTGCTGGATAGTTGTTTCCTTTTCTACTACAGTACTACTCCCTCCGATCACTTTTACTTTATTCTAAAAATACATTTTTATTTTTATTTGTCATTTTAAGCATATTAAGAAAAGATAATTTTTTTTCCTGTTATACCCACAGTATTAATTACTCATTTTAAATTATTTTCTTAAATTCATAAAAATATACATCAATTAATGTGGGTATTATGGTAAATTATGCACTTCATTTATTATTTGTTAAGGAGTGTGCAAAATTCATAGTGAACAAGTAAAAGTAAACGGAGGGAGTATATTATTTATGGTATATTGTCTACAGCTTATGTTGATTGGATTTGACGGGGATCCCTATGAAGTGTGATACTTGGAGAGTCAAGTTTTGAAATTTACGAAATTAGGATTCTCAGTCATTTAAATTATTAGGTTATAAATTAATAATTTAAATCTATTCTAAGATTTCTTAAAACAAATAATATAAAATTTGGATCAAATTTACTGACTTTGACCGAACCTATAAATTAAACTCCGCCCGTACTTGGATCTTTGGTCCTAAAAACAGGTAGTGAAAATTATGATCACGCAAATGTTCATAGGTAGGTTTCATCCCTCAATGTTACAACAACAACAATAATAACAACAAAAAATTCAGTAGTTTTTCACAAGTGGGGTCTGGGGAGGATAAGATGTACGCAGCCTTATTTCTACCTCTGGAAGGGCAGGGAGGCTGTTTCTGATATACCCTCGCCTAGAGAACGGCAGGAAAAGAAAAAGTAACCGCAACAAGTAGGAATAACAGCAAGAAAAAATAAGATTGAACCCAAGAATGCAGTCAAAGCCATATATGAATAAAAGATATCATACTAAAACTAATGCTATCGAACTGAGTAAGACAAAGAGAAACGCTCGACTATACCTACGAACCTTCTACCCTGATCTTTGACCTCCACACCTTCCTGTCTAGAGTCATGTTCTCAGTCAGCTCCAACTGCGACATGTCCTGCCTAATAACCTCTCCCCAAGACTTCTTAGGCCCACCTCTATCCCTCCTGCTGCCCATCGAGACTAACAGCTCCCACCTTCTAACTGAAGCTTCTATTCTTTTGTTCTTAACGTGCCTCAACCTTGCCTCCCGCATCTTATCCTCAATGTTAGTGGTTCTTAAATTAGATCTGCTGACCTACTTGGCTAAAGAATTAATGACAATCATGTTCGTTTGTTTCTTGTTTTTTTCCCTTAAATTAAAAAAAGAGCCTCATGTCATGTCCCTTTGAAACCGCACGCATTAGACTTCTGTTCCATTTGATTCAACAAATTATTTATTGCTTTTCCAAACTTTCTGGTTCCTATAAAGCCCACAAACAAATGATTTTTACTCTGTACAATTCAACAAATTTTTCTCTCCAATACTTGTCCTAGCCAGTGTTTTAAAAATTCTCTCTCTCTCTCTCTCTCTCTCTCTCTCTCTCTCTCTCTCTCTCTTTTTTCTGAAATAATATCTCTAATGGATAGATCACAGCTTCATATTGCTATACTCTCAAGCCCTGGAATGGGTCATTTAATCCCAGTTCTAGTCTTAGGCAACCGATTAGCCACTCACCATAACATCAAAATTACAATTCTTGCTATCACAACCAGCTCTTCTTCAGCAGAAACTGAATTTCCCAAGAAATCCACTCTCACCAATGAGAAAAAAACTATAGAAATAATTCCAGTTCCTTCAGTCGATATTTCCCACCTAATAAATTCCAGCACTAAAGTTTTCACTCAATTACGACTATTGGTCCGCGAAGCCTTGCCCAAAATTCATTCCACTATAGCTTCCATGACTCATCGTCCAGATGCTTTAATCGTCGACATTTTTTGCACACAAATATTGCCAATTGCTGAAGAATTTAACATTTCTAAGTACGCGTACCATCCAACTACAGCGTGGACATTAGCGTTAGCTATATATTGTCAGGTTTTTGACAAAGAAATTGAGGGTGAATATGTTTATCTTAAAGAACCTTTGAAAATTCCAGGTTGCAAAGCACTGCGACCTGATGACGTGGTGGATCCATTGCTGGATCGGAGTGATCAGCAGTATGAAGAGTATGTTAAGCTAGGATTGGAATACGCAGCTTTTGATGGAATCTTGATTAATACTTGGGACGATTTAGAACCTGAGACTATTAAAGCACTTCGAAATAATGAGAAGTTGAGGTCGGTACTAAAGGTGCCAGTTTTTCCAATATTTCCAGTTGGTCCCTTGAGGAGAACAGTTGAAACAACTGAACGTGATGAGGTAACGTTAATTTTTGTTTTAAAATATAAAAAAAATCGATAAAGTATTTTTCATTAAGATTAAAGTATGGCGTCCTTTCGTCCTAATGAGTTAGTTTTTCTTCCCTATTAATTGTTGTTTACTTCGTATAAAAAAGTTTCTTTGGCGTAGCTCGTAAAGTTGCCTTTATGTGACCAGGAGTTCACGGGTTCAAGCTGTGGAAACAGCTTTCTTGCAGAAATGCGGGATAAGGCTGCATACTATAGACCCTTGTGGTCTAGCCCTTTCTCGGACCCCGCGCATAGCGGGAGCTTAGTGCACCGGACTATATTTTTTTTTTATTTATAAAAAAGCTAGTACCTGCTAATCTTTCATGTATTATCAAACATCTTCTCTATTTTTCTCCAATACTTTCTTTCTTCTCCAGAATCATGCACCTAAAATCAAAAAAAACATTCTTTCTTTTTTAATTAGAATTTTTTTCACTATTTGCTTAGTGGAGTAATTTAAAAGTCTATATACGTCCACTAAAGCTATTTGCATTCGATCTCATGCTAATCTTGCAAAGAAGATAAGCAAATTAAATATCACTCTTGTAAAAGTTTTACTCATTTAACATATTTCAACCCTAAATCATTTGTGATATTTCTCAACGGAAATCTTTACTCAGTTCTACATGTATTGAGGTATTTGATGTGTTTCAAACATTCGCCTGTACATTATTTGTGTTCTTCATTCGTATTTTCCAAACAGTTTCAATTCATTTAACGTGTTTCAATTCATTCATATTTCTCAACAGGTGATCCAATGGTTAGACAAGCAAAATCATGGGTCAGTTCTATATGTATCTTTTGGAAGTGGTGGAACACTTTCAACTAAGCAAATGACCGAGCTTGCATGGGGTTTAGAATTAAGCCAACAGAAATTTGTTTGGGTTGTACGTCCCCCATCCGACGGTGATGCAGATAGTGCATATCTGAACTCTACCGGAAAAGAGACACGTGGCATGTCGGGATACTTGCCCGAAGGGTTCTTAACTAGGACTAATGAGAAGGGCTTAGTAGTGCCTATGTGGGCCAAACAAGTCGAAATTCTGGGACATTCATCGGTGGGTGGATTTTTGACTCATTGTGGATGGAATTCAACGGTGGAGAGCTTGACAAATGGGGTTCCTATGATTGCATGGCCATTATATGCTGAACAAAAAATGAACGCCGCCATGTTGACGGAGGAGCTAGGGGTGGCGATTCGGCCGGAGGTTTTGCCGACGAAGGTGGTGAAGAGAGAGGAGATAGAGGGAATGGTGAGAATGTTGATGTACACAAAAGAAGGAAAGACTATAAGGGAAAAGGCTAAGAAATTAAAGAAGAGTGCGGAAAATGCACTAAGCGAAGAAGGTTCATCTTACAATTCCATTTGTGAGCTTGTGAAGGATATTCGGAGTAGATTGTTATAAGTCCGTTATTTCTTTGTGAAATCTTTTGCTTTTTCAAATAATTGCCTTTTATGCATGGAGGACAGGAGTAGTTGATAACCGACATTTAATTTGTTAATGAATCTTTACACAATCCTATCTCCGGGTAAAAGGCATCTTACGGTATATGAAGAGTTTTCTTTGGCTTGGCCTAACCATCACTAGGGACTTTTAACCACCTGAAAGTTAATTTCTAATCATAACTAAATCTTCAATTTCTTATTTGTAAAGAAGAAATTGAAGCAAATACTATTAAACGATGACTTTGGTTTACTAGAGACATCAACATATTGTTTTAGCTCGGTGGAAACAAAATCCTTTTCCTCAGGATCCGATTAAATAGAAATAGAGAACGAAATAACTAGAAAGGTTGTTAGAAACTCCCTCTTCTAGAAGGATTCCCGAATTTGACATGAAATCAAATTTAAATGATGTAGCTGGACTTATACAAAATTTAAGAGAAAATTGTGGTCCTAAAAACTTAAGGGGCAAAGCTTTTGTGGGGCCATAATATTTCTGTGGGTATAAATAGGGGTGTACATATGTTGATTGGTTCAGATTTTTCAATTACCAAACTAAACCACTGGTGTCGGATTTTTAAAATAAACCAGACCAGCAAAGTCGGGTTTCAATCCGGGTTTTACGGATCTTTTTTCGGTAAAGTTCTTCATAACATAAAATATGTAATTTGTGCTCCAAATATTTCTTTAGTTCAAGTAAGATACAACTATATAATGTATTTTCCAAGAAAATAACACACTAATATGAGAAATCATAGCATTATAGTAAACTATTCAATAACAAAGATAATAAAATTACATAAATCCAATATTGCTAATCAATAAGCCATAATAAAAATTAACACATTCTAAAAATACTATATAGGTCATGCTAAAATAAGTATAGCTAATAAGTACTATTAATTATATAACTAATTAAGCATTAAAGAAAAGATAAACTAAGTTATGCATTATCATTATATATAAATCAATAGATATCCAAACACTATCATCATTCCTAGTGTTGAATTGAATTTCTTTTGTTAGCATTAGTATTGATTTGAACTTTGTATGAGTTACTATATTTACGGGCTATAAAATTTATTTACCATTCAAGAATGTTAAATCTAAACTTTAAATAATGCTTTAAAAGAAAATACTGTAAAAAGTTTACGAAATATTTATAAATTACATTATGTTAAATATTTATATGTATAAAATATTTTTAAAAATTGTATAAATGTACTATCGGGTTGGTTTGGTTTCGGTTTGACTTTTTTTTGTTAAAACCAAACCAAACCAATTANCCACAATCGTTTTTTTTTTTTTTTTGCGATTTGATTTGGATTATCGATTTGGTGTGGTTTATATCGGAAGTTAAAGTTAAGTTATTTTGTAAATATATAAACGTGTCATTCTTTTTTGAATGAATTAATAAAAAAAGTATGTCATTTAAATTAAAATAAAAAAAATTAGTAATTATCTTGATCAGAAGGAGAGATTTCTATCTCAACGGTACAACCCGTTATTTTCATTCTGTCTAACAATCAATTTTCTTTATTTAAATTTTTCTTTTTCTTTGGGGGGAGGGGGGGAGGGGGTGGGGGTGGGGGTGGGGGTGGGGGGGCTAAGGGATTGGTTGCAACTGGGGCCTGCATGTTTGCCCTACTAATTGCTTCTTCACATTTTCTTTCTATTTTCTTGACTTGTAGTAAAACTCCACTTCGATGTCTTAGTCAAAAATTAGCTAGTTGTACACTTGTAATTTGATTGTCAGTGGAAAATATTATATCTCATGATCGACATCACAGGAAATATTGTGTGGATGTCAAATTTGAACGGAATGTTCCCTAAATTTTTGTTGGAATTGAAGAGGAATAACCTTGGCGTAATTGATAAAATTGTTGTCACGTTATTAGGATATCACGAGTTTGAGGTGTGAAAATAATCTCTTGCAGAAATGCAGAATAAGACTGTGTACAATAGAACCTGGTGATCCGACCCTTCCCCAGACCCCGTGTATAATAGAAGCTTAGTGCACTTCGCTCTCTAAATTTTGCTACACTCTTAAGGATTGAGGAAAATTAAACAATAAAGACGCGCTCAACCAAGGCCATAAAATTGTTAAAAATTTGGAATAGTTATGAATTTCACTTTTAGATCAACCAAGGCGGCCAACGCGAGTCACAATTATTTGAAGTTGATATAATGATTTTGTTAGTAAGATATGGGATGAGGACAAGCTTGGTGTATCTAGTACACGCTTGCTATCACATTGTAGATATGACTTGCAAGTACAACCTGCAGTGTGTGAAACTAGAAGTTACGTCAGTAGTCATACTATTTTGGGATTGTACTAGTAACTTGCTTGCTAAAACTACAAACAATATAGTTAGTAGTAGTAATGGTTTACTTATGTAGTGCAACCTGAGCACGAAGATCTCTGTATGCGTATGTTTGTTTAATAGAATATCTATCTTTATTACCAAAAAAAAAAAAAAAACAAACAAACAATCATCGCAATAAAAACTACGTGACGTCTATCACAAGAGGCAATATTCTCAAATTTGTTAATGACCGCCTCAAACTTTTTAGTAGAGACGACTATGACTTTGTTAACATCCTATTTTATTTTATAATTCAATTTCCTTTTAAAAATAATTATTAGGCGCATGATCTACAGAAAACTTTCTTACTCCATTACTTAGATGTTTATTCATGGATGTCTTTCGACTTTGAGTTTACACTATTAAAAGCTAGCACTAATTGCCAATTGGAATAGGAATTGCCAAAAAAAAAAAAAAAAAACAATGAATAAACGGGAGTATTTGTCTGATTTTCCTTGGGAAGTTAGAGCCAACGTCCGTAGATTTAACTTATATATATACTCGTACAGTTTAAAAAACTTTTACATCAGATTCATATATTTTATCCAGTTATAGCACGCTATTGAATACATTTCAGGTTACTAGTTAGAAAAATTATAGGCAATTATTTGTTGTTATAAGTCATCTTAACTTAATGGTGTTAAAATTTTTAAATCGTGAGTGTACAAAAATTAAATTCATGTATTTTGTTCCTTCTCAAGGAACGTTTAAGTTTAAACTACCTTTGTCATCTACAGTTTTAGCACCTAACTGTTGAAAACATCCTTCTCAAATGACATAGAGCAACTATCATTAAAATTAAAAATCATACTTTAATCTAAGTAGATCTGGTTTTAGATACTTGTCCCTTCATATTTCAACTAACTCTTTTGTTGGGTAATCAGTTTTCTACTGTGAGAAGGAGTGGGAAATGGTGGGGGACAATAAGTGGAATAACTGTGCACATTACAAAGACAGACACTAATAAGTTCATCGTTGGAAAACTAGAAATATATATATAGTAACATTTTGTGCCAAATCAACTAATACATAGTATTATTTAGTTTCTCCAATTTTTTCTACTAATAACTACAGTCAAGATTGTCGTCCTTGTTTCTTAGCGGCTGCTGCAGGAGCATGTAATGTCATGGGCTGCTTTCCAGCCATGCCCCATGACCCCTTGGGCGCGCCCCGTGGCGTCCTAGCAAACCTCCCAATGCCTAGCGCCACGGACGGCCCCGTGGTCTTGGCCGCGCCAAGTGACAAGCGCGCAGGTGCCTCTGTCGTCCCACCGATATCCCTCGCCAGCGCCAAGCCGCAGGCAGATGCCAATAGCGCCGCGCGCGCAGACCGTGATGCCAAAGACACTGCTGCTGACAACGGACCTGCTGCTGCCTTATAGAAAACTAAGTCATTTTCATTGTAAATATAGAGTAGTTTTATTTCATGTACTTCCATTATGTTTCTCTAGCTTAGTCAAGTCTAGTTTTGTAGCTTTGGATTATTTTTTTTAAGCATTATTAGGGGGGATCAAGCAATCAAACTTTCTAGCAAGCAAGCAATTCTCTGTACTGGTGTCTCTCCCCCTCGACACCGTGTTGCTTTTCTGTAATAGCTTTCATTAATGCAATCAAGCTTTCTTTCATTCTCAATTCTCATTCTTGTTCTCTTAATTGTTCTTGACATTGGTTTTCCCGTACGGCACTGACAATCTAGTCTAGCGTACGGAGGGGACCTCAGTTGGTGGACAGTAACTGTACTGACATCAGTTGCTTAGCCTTACGTCGCCCTTCCAAGGAATCTCAGGAAGGCGCCGCGTAACAGTTGGTATCAGAGCCTAGGCTCGACATCGAACGAGGGAAGGTATTGACATTACCACCATTTCTGACCATGGTGAATCATGGGGACCGCATTGCGGCTCTCGAAGGGGCGGTTGAGGTATTACGGCCTATTGTGGATACGGTGCCTGAACTAAGAACCAGCCTAGTGCAAAGGTTGGACGACCTGGACAGGGTGCTCTAGGCCGAAGTTGACATTGAAAATATCAGTCGCGACTCCGAGGGAGACCGACAGACGGCTGCCATAGAGGCAGCCAAAATTTTTGAGAAATTCGAGGGGCTCCAACAGGAGCGCACCGAGGATTTAGCCCATAGGGCACAAGAGGCAGACAGGGTGACTGCCATGCAACAAACTATTGACAAATTGACAGACCAGCTCAATGTTGTCAACGCTGCTTTACAGGGCCTACTCCGAGGAGGTGGAAACCAAATCGGGGGCGCTGTGAACCCCGCTTCCGCGACACAGAAACTGAAAATTCCTAAGCCAAAGCCATATAGTGGAGCTAGGAATGCCAAGGAAGTGGAGAACTTCATCTTTGACGTCGAACAGTATTTCGATGCTGTTGGGGGCCTAGAGGAAGCTAAGAAGGTAGCAACTGCTGCCATGTATCTTCAGGGCGATGCTAAACTCTGGTGGCAGGTGAAGTACGAAGCCATCAAGGCCGGTGAGGATACTCTCGAGACATGGGCAGAACTGAAGGCAGCCATACGCCTACAGTTCTTCCCCGAAAATGTTGAATACAATGCAAGGAGAAAACTACGGGAGTCCGTCAAACAAAATCAGTACGGGACTACGTGCAGGAATTCTCCACGCTCATGCTAAGCATACGCGACATGGGGGACAAAGACAAGCTCTTCACCTTCCTGGAAAGGTTGAAACCTTATGCCCGTGTGGAGCTACAAAGACAGAGGGTAGATACCCTTCCCAAGGCGATCCAAGCAGCTGAATGCCTTGGGGACTATCAAATGGAAGCTCAGAAGGACAGGCCCCAGCAGCCTGCCCGGGCGGGATTCAAAGGGGGGCCAGCCTAGCAATGGTGGCCCTAACAAAAGTGGGGGAGATCGGAACTCAAACAAATCTAGAGCTCCTTCCTCCGGCAGCAACAGTGCTGCGTCAAACAACAATGACCGGGGGAGAAAGCCTCCTTCAGGATGCCGTCATTGCGGCGGACCACATTGGAACAATGAGCGCCCACATTTACAGATGAACGCCCATCAGGCTATTGATGATGGGACTGATGACGACTCAGACGATGCGGACCAGACTGAACCACTAGGTGCCTTCAATGCAATTGTTGGTTCCATTTCTGAGGCATTAGCGGAGACCAGTGCTGGTATTCGTAAGAAGAAGGACCCATGTCCCGTCACCAAGAAAGGGAAAAAGAAGGCGAATGAAGAGACTCCTCTTAAACAAGAGAGGACCTTAATGTTCGTTGAGATGAAGGTGAATGGCAAGCCTATTCGGGCTATGATAGACACGGGTGCTACCCACAACTACTTAGCCTCGACTCAGGTGGAGCGCCTTGGACTAGTTGTAGGGAAAGGTAAAGGTAGTGTCAAGGCTATCAACTCACCTCCCCAGCCAGTGGGTGGAATAGCTAAAGAAGTACCGGTGAAGCTTGGCCCTTACGAAGGAAAATTCAACCTGCGAGTGGTGATCATAGATGACTTCGAGTTAATTGTTGGGCTGGAATTCCTAAGGCAAACCAACACCATGCCTGTACCATTTGCAGACATGCTACTGATGATGGGAACCAATAGGGCCAAGCCCTGCATTATCCCGTGCCTGCCCATGAAGATGGCCGTTGAGAACATCTCGGCTTTGCAGTTGAAGAAGGGGGTCAAAAGGAATGAACCTATGTTCCTGGCAACCCTCTGCATTGAAGATATAGAACGCTCCTAGGGTCCCATTCCTGAACCGGTGAAGGAGTTACTACTGGAGTTTGAAGATGTTATGCCACAAGACATGCCAAAGCGGCTACCGCCTAGGCGCACTGTGGACCATGAAATTGAGTTGGTGCCGGGCGCGAAGCCACCTGCCCGGGCGCCTTACAGAATGTCACAACCCGAACTCATCGAGCTTTGGAGACAATTGACGGAAATGCTAGATACAGGGATCAATGTACCCTCCAAGTCCCCATATGGGTCCCCTGTTCTATTCCAAAAGAAACATGATGGCAGCCTGCGACTCTGTGTGGATTATCGAGCTGTTAACAAAATCACAGTGAAGAACAAGTACCCTATTCCTCTAATGGCGGACTTGTTTGATAGACTGGGTAGCGCGACGGTGTTCACCGAGATAGATCTGAAGACAGGTTATTGGCAAGTTCGAATTGCAGAGGGTGATGAACACAAGACGACCTGTGTGACAAGATATGGGTCGTACGACTTCTTGGTCATGCCATTCGGCTTGACCAACGCCCCAGCTACATTTTGCACTCTCATGAACCATGTCTTCCGAGAGTACATCGACGAATTTATGGTGGTCTACTTAGATGACATTGTGGTATATAGCCAGACATTGGAAGAATACCTAGTGCACTTGCGGAAGGTCCTAGCTCGATTGCGGGAGCATGAACTATATGCAAAGCTATCCAAGTGCTCCTTTGCTCAGAAGCAAATTGACTTCCTCGGACATGTCATCGAGGAATGATGCATCAAGATGGACCAACAAAAAATTCAGGCCATCACACATTGGCCGCCGCCTAAGGATGTCCATGCCTTGAGGGCGTTCCTTGGCCTATGCAATTTCTACCAGCGGTTTGTGAAGAACTACTCCCTTATCGCAGTGCCATTGACAGAACTCCTCAAGAAGGTCACACCTTGGGATTGGGGACCAAGGAGAGCGGAGGCGTTCAACGCATTAAAAGCGGCTATGTCTAGTAGCCCCATCTTGGCCCTCCCTGATTTGGCCAAACCGTTTGAGGTACAAACGGACGCATCTGACTATGCCCTCGGCGGAGTCTTGCTAAAAGAAGGGCACCTGTAGCGTACGAGAGTCGGAAGCTAAAGGATGCAGAGCGGCGCTATGCCGCCCATGAGAAAGAATTATTGGCTGTCGTCCACTGCTTGCGCCTTTGGAGGCACTATCTGCTGGGAACCCTGTTCGTGGTCAAGACAGACAACACAGCTGTCAGCCATTTCATGACCCAGCCGAAGCTGAATGGTTGACAGGCCAGGTGGCACGAACTCCTAGCTGAATTCCACTTCAACCTGGAGTACCGCAGTGGAAAGACCAATCATGTTGGTGATGCGCTCAGTCGGAGAGCTGATCTAGCATCGGTGTGCCTACTCGCCACCCTAAGGGGGAGCGAAGTAGCCACATCCATCAAGGACCAGATACAGGATCTACTCATCAAGGATCCTGCTGCTCAGTATTTGGTTGATTTGGTAGGACAGGGCAAGACTCGCCAGTTCTACATGGAAGATGGTTTTCTGAAAGTGAAAGGGAACTGACTTTATGTTCCTAAAGGAGGAGATTTGCGGAGGACTCTTCTAGCGGAATGTCATGATACTTCTGTGGGCCGGCCATCCCGGTGAAGAACGCACCATGGCGTTACTTCGTTGTGCCTATTATTGGCCTCAAATGGCCGATGATGTCGCTCAGTATGTGAAGACTTGTCTAATATGCCAGAAGGACAAGTCGGACCTTGACACAAGCGGGACTCTTGGAACCACTTGCTGTCCCAAAGAGACCTTGGGAAAGCGTTTCCCTGGATTTCATCACCGGATTGCCCAAGGTCGGAGATCTCACAACTATCTTGGTTGTGGTGGACCGGTTTTCCAAGTATGCCACCTTTATTGCAGCCCCACAATATATATCAGCAGAAGATACAGCTCGACTCTTCTTCTCTCATGTCGTCAAATATTGGGGCCTGCCCAAAGACATTGTTAGTGATCGCGACTCACGCTTCACTAGCAACTTTTGGAGCCAACTCTTCAAGTGCCTTGGGTCAAAATTGAGTCACAGCTCAAGTTTTCATCCGTAATCTGATGGCCAGACGGAGCGGTTCAATGGTATGTTGGAGGAATATCTCCGCCACTTTGTAACTGGATCGCAGAAGAATTGGGTGAAGCTTCTGGATGCTGCTCAACTGTGATTCAATTCACAAAAGAGCTCTAGTACTAACAAAAGCGCTTTTGAAATTGTTACCGGACAGCAACCGCTACTCCCACACACTGTGAATGCACCAAACATGGATAAATCTCCTCGAGCTGCCAGCTTCTCAAAAGAGTGGAAGCGAAATTTTGAGATAGTGCGGAGCTATCTTGTCAAAGCTCAAAAGCGGATGAAGAGGCATGCTGATCAGAATCGTCGCTTTGTTGAATATCAAGTAGGAGACAAAGTGATGGTCAAAATCCCAAAGCGGTACTTATTTGCGGGTGTCCATGACCCTCGCCTATTGCAAAAATACATTGGACCCTTGTCCATTGAAAGGCGCATTGGGAAAGTTGCATACCAGGTGGATACCCTGCTTGGTGGAAAATTCATCCTGGCTTCCATGTCAGTCTCATGAAACCTTTTCGGGAAGACACGGAGGATCCTTCAAGGAGCCAGCTTACAATACCCAGTATTCGAGGTCCCAATTCAACCGAGAAAAGGCGTGTTGAAGCTATCCTTGATGACATAGTGATTTGTGCCTCAAGGAAAGATCACCAAGAGTTCTTGGTGAAATGGCAGGGCTGTGATGCAGAAGAGAATACTTGGGAGAGGGGAACAAACCTCAAAGCCTACAAGAGCCTCATTGAAGATTATTTTACAAGTAAGGCGTCGAGGACGTCGCCAACTTAGGTGGGGGAGAATTTCATGGGCGGCTTTCCAGCCATGCCCCATGACCCCTTGGGCGCGCCCCGTGGCGTCCTAGCAAGCCTCTCAATGCCTAGCGCCACGGACGGCCCCGTGGTCTTGGCCGCGCCAAGTGACAAGCGCGCAGGTGCCTCTATTGCCCCACCGATATCCCTCACCAGCGCCAAGCCGCAGGCAGATGCCAACAGCGCCGCGCGCGCAGACAACGCCGCGCGTGCAGACCGTGTGCCAAAGACACTGCTGCTGACAACGGACCTGCTGCTGCCTTATAGAAAACTAAGTCATTTTCATTGTAAATATAGAGTAGTTTTATTTCATGTACTTCCATTATGTTTCTCTAGCTTAGTCAAGTCTAATTTTGTAGCTTTGGATTATTTTTTTTAAGCATTATTAGGGGGGATCAAGCAATCAAACTTTCTAGCAAGCAAGCAATTCTCTGTAATGATGTCTCTCCCCCTCGACACCGCGTTGCTTTTCTGTAATAACTTTCATTAATGAAATTAAGCTTTCTTTCAATCTCAATTCTCATTCCTGTTCTCTCAATTGCTCTTGACATTGGTTTTCCCATACGGCACTGACAATCTAGTCTAGCGTATGGAGGGGACCTCAGTTGGCGGATAGTAACTGCACTGACATCAGTTGCTTAGCCTTATGTCGCCCTTCCAAGGAATCTCAGGAAGGCGCCGCGTAACAGTAATAATGCAAGCACAAGTATGCTTTCTCTCGACAAATAGTAAGCAGGATCCAACATGGTGTCATGCATCTAGGCTCACGGATGCGGAGGCAGAATTTGAATTATATGAGTTTTAGATTTTAGGATTGTAATATCAAATATTAGTGATTTGTTTTGAATTAATTTTTATACATATTTAATAAATTTAGTAATACAATTATAAAGTATGGACTAAAGCTATTAAACTAAAAATCGTAGCTTACTTTCTAACCCCCACCCTATAGTTAGACGTAGGGGCGAAAAACCAAATTGGCCCTACAATCAGTTCTTATTTTTATTTTATTATTTGTCATGATGATAACAATGTACTACCTTAGGGGTCGTTTGGTACGTGGACAAAATACTACCGGGATTATAATTCCGGTACTAATTTATACTACAATAAAGATGGGATAAACTACTCCCACAATTGATGATATAAAGTGGGATAAGATAGAATAAGTAGGATAAAAGATGTGGGATTATATTGTACCTAAATTGTAAAAAAAATTATACTGTAAAATCAGTTAAATTAATTACAGATAAATATTTCATGGCATGCACGAACAGGTACCCCGCAAAAATTAATAAATTGATAGTGTAAACTGATCATGTTGCATTAGTCTTTAGAAATTTGTGGGACTTGAATAATTGAGTTTCTGTTGTATGATTGTAGATAATTTGCCTATGTGTTTACCTCGAAAATCCGAGTAATAATTAAATTTGATTTACGATTTTAAAGATATGTGAATTAGTTCAATACTAATTAATAACCAAGAAAACTAACGTATACATGAAGGAAATAAGTAAAATCAAACCAATGTGCAAAACAGTCTCGACCTCGAGCTAAGGTGGCCTCGAGGTTGGTTAAGAACAGTAAAGCAAGAACAGTTATGTAAAGAGATGATCTGATGAAATATGATCCAAAAAAGTAAGAGAGTATATTCTTTGCCAAAGATTGATGATCGTTAGAAATGATTGGGGTCCCCTTTATATAATAGGGGAACCTAAATAAGATACATTTATATTTACAGTAAAGAATCTTAGTGGGACATCTGTCTAACCGCCTAGTACTGATTCGTACAAATCTATTCCGGGATTTACGCCACGATCATGGGGACGTGGCAGGAATCTTGCTCATTCTGTTACAAATCCATAACGGC
Source organism: Nicotiana attenuata (assembly GCF_001879085.1). Classification (NCBI taxonomy): domain Eukaryota; kingdom Viridiplantae; phylum Streptophyta; class Magnoliopsida; order Solanales; family Solanaceae; genus Nicotiana; species Nicotiana attenuata. Next base: position 41,061 of record NW_017673045.1, on the reverse strand, counting down.
ATTATCTCGTGGCTGGTCATATTAGGTTGCGATGTTCCTCGAACACTTAGTTCTTCGAACCTCGTACTCCGTCCTCGGGCTCGAACTCGGTCCATGGTGAGTCTATTCCTCGACGCGAGCCTTCTGTTCCTCGATATGAACCTTCAAGCCCACAAAATCGGGGGCACCTGATTTCACCGTATACAGATAGTCCCCGCATTTCTTAGAGTCAAATGATAAGAAACTATTTGAACCTCGATTTTTTGGAGTCTTTGATGATGACGCCATTCCCGTGACGTAGGCGCTCAAAGTGACCAAAACATCCCATCAGTTCGCTTCCCCAAAACATTAAATACGTGCCAGTAATGGTCGGCCACTAGCGCCGCTGAACCGTCGCCGCTTACCTATAAATACGGGACTCCCTTTTTGAATTAAGAACTTTACTTCTTCATTGAGTTCTCTCTGATCCCTTCTTCTCTTCATCTCTTTCTCTCACCACCTGCTTCTGCCGCCCTTTAAGTGCTAGAAAACGCCAAGCTCTGCCACCTTCCCCATCTTTTAGCTTAAAATCATGTCAAAAACTTCTAAAACAGTTCCCCAAAAAGAGAAAGCTTCTTCTTCCTCTTCTCGGCTAGCCAAACTTGTGGCACCGGCCCTTCACGAGATCATTCCCGGCCCCTGTGTGATAAAGAAAGATATCAACATTGAAAATCCCCCCAATATCCCAGGCCGATGCGAACATGTATCTCGATACATTAGTTCGATATCGAAGAAGCATCTCAAGGCCATGAAGAAGGACTGTGGCTGGGGAGACGAGGTCGTGGTACAGAGCCCCGACCTCGAGGAGAGCATCACTACTCACGTGGAGGGGTTCTTAACTGTTTAAACCTACCCCTTCACACTGGGTCCCCTTGATCAAGTAGTGATTGACTTTTGCAAAAAGGTATGAGGTTACCCTCAGTAGATCCATCCCTCCTTTTGTCGCATTGTGATTATGTTACCCTACTTCTCCAGCATGGCCGAGGGATTAGAGTTTACCCTCAACCATCTCATTCGGTTGTATCGGCCTCAGCTATTTTGATGGCTGATCAAGCTTCAACGTCGATCAAAAAAAGCCTTCTTTGTTAGTAACGACGAGGATAAAGACCGAGACTGGATGAGCCGGTTCTTCAGAGGGAGGACCTCGGACGTCATCCATAGGGAAAAAAGCCATTCCGGAGAAATGGAACTTCAAACGTAAGTGAAGTCCTTTTCCAAATACCCTCTCATATTCCGCTATCGAGTTTTGTAGTGGCTTTACCTTTTTTGCAGCTATTGCTTGGATTCCCCATGCGATCCCTGACCTCGAGGATTGGGTCTGAAAATTAGCTGCAACCTCCTCGTATGATGAGCGCAAATGGTGTGACTCACAGAGGGATAAATGGGAGGCCAAGCACCACGGTTAGTTCTTCTCCCAGGTTTTCTGATGCTTTCCTTTTACTGGAGATGTTCTCCACACTTACGCTTATCTATGCAGGCATTAGAGATGTCTCTGAAATAAGGCCAGCCCCGCTCGGAGAAGAGACCGAGTCCCCGATTCCTAAGTCGGGGAAAGACAACAAGAGAAAAAGGGCTTCGAAGCCCGAAGACTCCCAGGATGAGAGGGCCCCTACTTGGAAGCCAAGGAGGAAACTTGTTCATGTGGATGTAGATTCGGCCCTCCAATTATTGGACGATGAAGAAAATGAGGGCGGAGAATCAGCGTTGGTGCCCCGAACTAGGAAACCGGTCAAGGCTGCCAAGCCCTCCGAACTGGAGACCTTGCCTCGTGGTGAGGGAACTCCGAAGAGAGACTCCGGCAAAGCCCTCGAGTCCCCTGAGGTCGAGATCATTCCCCCGCCTTCAAAAAGTACACCGGAGGGGACAAGTGCCGAGAACCCCGAAGCTAATCAGAGTGCACCGAGTGAGGAGCTTGGGGCCGTGACAATAGGTCACTCCCCTTCTCTACCATCTTACTCTGAGGAGACGATAAAGGATGCTCGAGCTCTGCGAATGCCCGACCCGAGCAAGGTCGTCGAAGAAGATCCTTTTCAGGATTGTTTCACCGCGGTCGATGATGCCGCCGACCTTAATGACGCATCTACCCTCATCGAAGAGGCTCATTGTCTCTTCTCGCGGGTAAGCACTAACTTTTATTTGTTGTAATTTTTTCTTCTCCCCTTCTCTTGATTGATATCTCTTTGTTTTTTGTGTAGGCCATCATCAAGTTCAGGGCCGAGCTGAGCCAATGTGAGGCCGAGCTTAGGAAGTCTTCGAATGAGGATAAGGCCCTGAGGCTCCTTTGTAGCCAAAAGGAGGAGGAGCTCAAGGACCTCCGCGCTGATTTGGCCAAAGCTCGCAAAAATGAGGCCGAGCTAGACAAGTAGGTAACCGTAATTTTGTAAGAGTATGGTCTTCTTGGCCATACTGTGGAGGCTAACACTTATATGTCTCAGATACAGCAAAAGTTGGAGGTGATCGGGCAGCTCTGGGGCGAGGTCGATCAGGTTAAGGCTGACTGCCACCGATGGAAGGAGAACATGGATCGGCTTGCTGCTGATAAAGAGGCTGCTCTAGCTCAACTGGCCTCGGTTGAGACTCAGCTCCTAGATATTAAAGTGAAAAATCTGGCCCAGGCCAAGAAGATCGCGGAACTTGCTGAAGCCGGGGCCGAAGTTGCTGAAGCCAGGGCCGAAGTGGAGAGGACGAAGGCCATACTGATAAAACTATCACCGTGTACTGAAGGGATGCTGAGGCTGTTCAAGCAGAGCTAAGGGAGACCTCTGATCGGGAAAAATGGAGTAATGATTTGGCCAAGTTCCAATCCCGGAGGGAGACCCTCGAAGAAATTCATGCCCGAGGGTTCGACCTCACTGAAGAGATAGCCCAAGCAAAGGCGCTGGAAACCGATGCCAGGTTTCTCGTCTCTTCTGATGATGAAGATGTTGTTATTGGTTCTGAGAGCGGGGGAGATGAAGATGGGGTCCCCGAGAAGGAGGTTCCCGAAGATGCAGCTAGTAAAGATGTGGCTCCCGAGGATGCAGCTCCCGAGGATACGGCTCCCAAGGTTGTGGTTCCCGAGGGTGCAGCTCCCCAAGTAGATTAGGTTCTTTTTGTTCTTGGTTTTTTGTATAGGGCCCTTTATGGTCATTGTAAATACCCTTTATATATATAAAGAATTCCTTTTTCTTCATCTACGATTTATATTGAATTCTGCTTCGCCTTCATTTGAGATAAATTTTGATGTTATAACTCTAATGATCAAGGGGGCACTGGCTCGGATTTAGAATATAATAAACCCTTAGGTTTTTTAGTAATCAATGGGCGATCTTTGAACTTATAATATAATACCTCTTAAGATTTTTGTTAATCATCGAGCTGTGCTTAAGTCGATTTGGTGCGAGCTCGAGATGATGGGATTCTTGAGTCTAAGTTGAGTGAGAGTAAGGTCTCGAACTCTGCATGTTTCGGCCCTTAGGCACTTTGAGGTCGGACCTTAGGCTCTTTTAGGTCGGACCTTAGGCTCTTTAAGTTGGGCCAATTTGGCCTCTAAGACGGCTATAATTTTCCCCTCTTTTCGGCTAAAAGACTTAGTGAAAATTTCTTTATGCCTTAGCATGTGTTTTTGTATCTGTTGGGTTTTTTGAAGGTTCAATCGATCAGAACGCCATTTGTAATCAGTTTGTGTTACGATAATTTCAACACCTCTTGAGGCTTTATTGAAGGCTGATGTTATCGAAGCCTTTAAATTATTCGAGGGGCTGACTTTATCGAAGCCCTTTTTTTATTTGCTTTTGCCGAGGGTAGCCTAGTTTAACTGGTTTTTCAAAGTATTTGAAGGCTTTTTACTTATGGCGGAAGTCGGACGTCTACGAGCCGCATCATTTTGGCTGTAGCCTTTTTCATATGACCGTAGTCTTTAATTTTTCCGTAGCCTTCGGGTATGTCTCTTGGACTTGTTTCCCGATAACCTTTTGAACTTGTTCGAAAGGTTAGTCCTCGAGTATGATGGTCTTGGCCTTTATGTCGAAGGGATGCCTCTTTGAGGTCTTATGCATTCGAGTTTAGATAACTCGAATATGTTGACTGTCGATGATAATCCCCGAGTATTCGAGGTATATTCTTGCTTTGGCCCTTGAGCCGTTTCTCGCAAAATCACAAATATGATGTTCGTATAATAGCGAATTTCTTTGAGGCACAAAGTGTTTTGACATAGAAAGAATGCTTCTGTGAATAATTGGTACATGCATATATGTTTTTCTGTCGGGGCTTGATTATTCTATATGGACACGGTTCATCTGACGGTTTGGCCCATTATAAAGTTTTCCTATAGAGACCTCCCTTGGCATGAAGTATTTTTCTCGAAAATATAATCTCCGAGGGTGATGCCCCCCAGTATGCGAGGTTGATTGAAAAGAAGCCTTGGATACTGTTGAATTCTCCTTAGGTAGCACATAGTTGTTGCCTCGTTAAAAACCTCGCCGGTAAAACCCATTTGGGACAAAATCCGATCTAAGGGAAAATGAGTGCAACGCATGCTTTAAAACCTAAGGTCTTCGTGTAAAAAGGCGCCTTCGATCGAACACCTGCAATGAGTTAGTTTTAAATTCAAATGGACAAAAGGTGAAGGTCATACCTTAGTAGTAGTATCGTTCGAGTAGTGATACATTCCAATTGTTTGGCAGTTGTTCGCCTCCAATCGTGCCAAGTTTGTAAGATCCTTTACTGACAACTCCGATGACTCGGTACGATCCTTCCCAGTTTGGGCCCAATTTCCCTTCATTCGGGTCTCGAGTATTGAGGGTGACCTTCCGTAGAACTAAGACCCCGATTCCAAAGTGTCGAAGGTTAGTCCTTCTATTATAATATCTCTCTATTCTTTATTTCTGCGCCGCTATCTGAACAAGTGCCACTTCCCTTTTTTCATCTAATAGCTCGAGGATAGTATTCATAGCCTTGTGATTTGACTCCTCCGATGCATGTCGAAACCTGGCGCTGGGTTCTCCGGCCTCGACCGGGATTAAGGCCTCGGAGCCATATACTAGAGATAACGGAGTAGCCCCCGTGCTGGACTTCGATGTCATTCGATATGCCCAAAAGACCTCGGGTAGAACTTCTCTCCATTTTCCCTTTGCATCGTCCAACCTTTTCTTTAGGTTTTGAATGATATTTTTGTTTGTTGACTCGCCTATCCGTTCTCAGTTGGGTGGTACGATGTTGATAAGATCCTCTTTATTTTGTGTGCTTCGAGGAACTCCGTTACCTTTTTGCCGACAGATTGCTTTCCATTGTCACATACAATCTCGGCAGGTATCCCGAACCGACATATGATGTGGTCCCTGATGAAGTCAATAACTTCCTTTTCTCTAACCTTCTCGAAGTCCTGTGCTTCCACCCATTTAGAAAAATAATCAGTCATAAACAAAATGAATTTAGCTTTACCTAGGTCCGTTGGTAGATGGCCGACTATGTCCATTCCCCATTTCATGAAAGGCCACGGGGATAGGACTGAGTGTAGTTGCTCTCCGGGCTGGTGAATCATTGGAGCAAACCTTTGACATTTATCACACTTTTTAACAAACTCCTTAGAGTCTTTTCCATGCTATCCCAGTAATACCCTGCTCTAATAATTTTGCGAGTCAAAAACTCGGCGCCGGAGTGACTCCCACAAGTGCCTTCGTGGATTTCTCGTAAAACATAATCGGTATCCCCCGACCCTAATCATATCAACAATGGTCCATCGAAAGTCCTCCTGTACAGTGTTCCATCTTCGTCCAATGTGAACCTAGAGCCGTTGTCTCTTTATGATCCGATGGGATCTTTCCATTTTTCAAATAATCGATATACTTATTCCTCCAATCCCAAGTCAAACTCGTAGAATTTATCTCGGCATGACCCTCTTCGACCACATATCTCGATAATTGGACGACAGTCCCCGAAACAATATCATCTTCTTCTACTGATGACCCTAAGTTGGCAAGTGCACCGGCCTCACTATTTTGCTCTCGAGGCACATGATCTAGGGTCCATTCCTTGAAGCGATGCAGGGTTACCTGTAGCTTATCCAAGTATCTTTTCATCCTATCCTCTCGAACTTCAAAACTTTTGTTTACTTGGTTAACTACCAACAGAGAATCGCTCTTGGCTTCAATGACTTCTGCCCCCAATCTTTTAGCTAGCTCGAGACCTGCAATCATCGCCTCATACTCGGCCTCGTTATTAGTCAACCTAGAAGTTTTGATAGATTGTCTAATAATACTACATGTTGGTGGCTTCAAAACAATGCCAACCCCAGACCCCTTCACATTCGAGGCTCCGTCCGTGAAAAGGGTCCATACCCCCGATCATGTACCCAATTTTAGCAGAAGTTCTTTCTCCACTTCGAGTACGAAGGTCGGCGTAAAATCGTCCATGAAGTCAGCTAAGATTTGAGACTTGGTGGCCGTTCGGGGTTGATATTCGATATCGTACCCGCCAAGTTCGACGGCCCATTTGGCCAACCGGCCCGATAGTTCGGGCTTATGCAAAACATTCCGAAGGGGATAAGTGGTCAACACACATATGGGATGACACTAGAAATATGTTTATAACTTTCTAGATGTGCTTATTAATGCAAGTGCCAATTTTTCTAAGTGTGAATTGCGTACCTTGCTCTTCTCGAACCAATACCCCACTTACCGCTATCTTAGACACTGCCAAATATAAGTAAAGCTTTTCGTCTACCTTCGGAGTGTGAAGCAGAGGTGGGCTCGATAAATATCGCTTTAAATCCTCCAATGCTTGCTGGCATTCCGGGGTCCATGCGAAATCCTTTTTCTTTTTGAGCAAGGAAAAGAATCTGCGGCTTCGATCCGATGACCTCGAAATAAATCGACCCAAGGTGGCTATTCATCCTGTTAACCTTTGTACGGCTTTCACACTATCTACTATAGTGATATCCTCGATGGCCTTGATCTTGTCGGGGTTGATTTCGATCCCTCGATTTGATACCATGTATCCGAGGAACTTGCCCGAGCCGACCTCGAAGGCACATTTCTCTGGTTTAAGCTTCATGTTGTACTTCCTTAACATTTTGAATGTTTCATGCAAGTGAGTTAAATGATCCTCTGCGCGGCAGGGACTTAACCAACATATCGTCAATGTAAACTTCCATTGATTTACCTATCTGTTCCTCGAACATTCTATCAACTAAGCGTTGGTATGTTTCTCAAGCCCTTTTTAGCCCGAAGGGAATTACATTATAACAGTATGTTCCAAACTTAGTGATAAATGTGGTTTTTTCCTGGTCCTCCGGGTTCATTTGGATTTGATTATACCCGAAGTAGGCATCGAGAAAGGTTAGTATCTCGTGCCTGGCCGTGGCATCGATCATGCGGTCGATGTTAGGCAATGGAAAAGAGTCTTTAGGGCATGCTTTGTTTAAATCCTTATAATCTACACACATTCTAAGTTTGTTTCCCTTTTTAGGAACTACAACTACATTGGCTAACCATTCGGGGTATTTTACCTCCCGAATAGACCCTATTTTAAGAAGTTTGGTTACCTCATCCTTTATGAATGCATGCTTCACCTCAGACTAGGGCCTCCTTTTTGTCTTTATCGTTTTGAACCTGGGGTCGAGGCATAGCCGATGTGTTGTTATTTCCGTTGGGATCCCTGTCATGTCTAAATGGGACCAAGCAAAACAATCCATATTATCAACCACAAATTGAATGAGTTTTTTCCTGAGTTCGGGGGTTAACCCCGTACCCAAGTATACCTTTCTCTTGGGCATGTATTCGATTAGTATGACCTTCTCCAGTTCCTCGACCGTCCACTTGGTTGCATCGGACTCTTCGGGAACGACAAAAGTTTAAGGAGTAAGGAGATCCTCTTTTTCGTCTTCGATTACCTTCTGCTCCGAATCGGTCGAGGTTGGGGGCGGTGATTGCTATTTAGCCGTCTGTTTATCAATGGTGCTTGACTTTTCCGAGGTCGAAGGCGCTGGTACCGGTATCACCTCTTCGACTGCAAACATCTCTTTTGAAGTAAGTTGTTCTCCGTAAACCATTTTCACACCATCCACTGTTGGGAATTTAATCATCTGATGAAGGGTTGAAGGTACTGCCCTCATGTTGTGTATCCATGGTCTCCTGAGAAGTGCATTATATCTCATGTCGCCTTTGATGACATGGAATTTTGTATCTTGGATGGTCCCGACCACGTTCACTGGTAGGATTATCTCCCCCTTTGTTGTTTCGCTTGCCATGTTGAAGCCACTAGAGACTTGGGATGCTTGTATAATTTGGTCCTATAGGCCGAGTTGCTCTACGACCCTCGATCTGACTATGTTTGCTGAGCTACCTGGATCCACTAGATCACGTTTGACTTGAATTTTATTTAACAAAATAGAAATTACCAGGGCGTCATTGTGCGGATGAGATATGCCTTCCGCTTCCTCTTCATTGAATGATAAGACGCCCTCGGGCACATAGCTCCAAGTCCGTTTTTTTCCAGTTATCAACACCTTGGTGCGTTTTAATACAGGCCCTTGTGGAACATCGACACCGCCAACAATTATATGAATTACATGTTGCGGTTCTTCCTGCTCATTTTTTCTATTTGCATCTCTTTCCTTGAAGTGGTTCTTTGCTCGATCACTGAGAAATTCTTGAAGATGGCCTTCGTTGAACAACCAAGCTACCTCCTCCCTCAGCTGCCTGCAATCTTCGGTTCTATGGCCATGTGTGCCATGATACTTACTAATAAATTAGGATTTTAACATGATTATACCCCTACTTGATATTGCTTTTGTTATGAATTGCCACAAAATAATCCCAAAATCCTTACAAGTTGCGCTTGATTGCAGGTTTGAGCGACAAGATGACAAATGTCAAAGATCGGCTCAAAACAGAGTGAAACCTGCCAAGTGTCAAAGACCAATTGAAGTGGGGAACAAGAAGACCTAGCGCGGACCGCACTGTTTTGTCACGCGGTCGCGCTAGGAGATTCAGAGACTGGGTCATTCAAGGGCAATCTGCGCGGTCCGCGCTCCTTTTTACGCGGTCCGCGTAGATGAGATTCAGAGAGATGGTGTTTTTGCCAAAATACTGCCACGCGGCCGTGCTCCATTTCTACGCGGTCCGCACCCGTCCTTAAACGCGGCCGCGCTCCATTTCTGCGCGGTCTGCGGTCCCAACTTCAGAGAACAGAGTTCAAGAGTCCAAGAGCCAACGCGGTCGCGCTCCCTTTTTGCGCGGTCCGCGCCTACCCCGCAGGGGCATTTTTGTCCAGATTTTCTAGCTCGGTACAAATAGATCTTTTTGACATTTTTAGGTTATGTTTTCGCTGCTGAACGAGAGCTGCGCTCGTGAGGAGTATTTTTTAGCCTATTTTGGCAATTTTACTCTTGAATATCATAGATTTTAAGTAGTAATCAATTAGTATGTTCATTTCATCATCTATTTCTACTGTTTCTTCTTTAATTATGTCTAGCTAAACCCATTAGCTAGGGTTGTGGCTCAACCCTAGTGTGGGTAGTTAATGGTGTTGCATTCTAGGGTGAGATTGAGATTGGGTATTTGTTGTTTGGGTTGATTTTGTGTTTCAATTTAGAATTTGTGGTTGCAAACATGAATTCAAGCTTAGTGGGTCTAAGTCTTCTTGAGAGAGAGAGTCATATGACCCTAAAAGTTAACTCAACAAGGAATTGGGATGGACCCATGAGAATGGTAGTCCCAATTAACGGGTTAAACCTCGAAAGAGTAACTAACCTAATTGAGCCCTAGTTGCCCGGTCTAATTGGCCTACCTAATTGGTCTCGAGAGAGTCAATTGGGCAAAATCGTTCTCTCTACCGAGAGGTGTGAGAATGAGTGCAATTGTGTAACGGCTATAGCTCTAAACCCAGATTTATCAATCTCCCCTTAGTAGCTTCTACCCGTTAGCTAGCCACCTAGGTAGTGTCACAACCCTAGTGCCTTTCTCCTATATCAAGCACAACTTAGCAATATTTCCTTAGCATAATTTAGCTTTAATCCTTAGATTACAAAAGTAGTTTTAAATATAAAAAGCCCCAAAAATGTTAGGAGTGCAATTAGAAGTACAAACGCAATTCTAAACTAAACCGGCAATACAACTCCATTCAAAGCTCCCTGTGGAAATTCGACCCCGATCCGCTATTCGGGTATTAGTTATTGCTACCCACTCTTCCTACCATTGTGTAGTGTTGAGACGGCCGCGATCAACTTTTTGGCGCCGTTGCCGGGGAGCTTACGGTGTTGACTACCGGTTTAGTTAGTTTTGTGTTTTGCTTCTCTTTCCTTCTTGTTTACTAATTCTATTTGTGTCAGTCATTCAGGTACTATGCTCTCAATGCAAACGACCCTCTTGGCAACGTGAACGCGGGGGAGGAGGTAGAGGATCTTGAGCCCGAAGAGGTTATACCACCTCAAGTTCCACGTAGGGGCCGTCCAGCCCACGCAAATGACAACAATCCTATTCCAGACCCTCCTCCGCCACCGCCAAGAGCAGTCCCAAGAGTTCTTTCTAATCAAGGGTACGCGAGTGCCATCGTTCCTCCCCGAATCCAGGCGAGGAACTTTCAAATCACAAATGTCATGTTGACCTTGCTCGAGCAAAGGGGATATTTTACGGGCGCCTCCGACCAAAATGCATACAAGCACTTGAAGGGGTTCGTAGATACTTGCTGGGGCAGCAAACAAACAAACGTGTCAGAGGATGCGTTACGATTGAGCCTTTTCCCATTTTCTCTTCGGGGCAAAGCGTTGGACTGGTTAGAAAGGTTACCAAATCATTGTATCACCACATGGGATGAATTGGCGGACAAATTTATTGCCAAGTTCTTTTCTCCAAGTCATTTGGCGGCTCTTCGGGACGAGATTCTAGCTTTCAAGCAAATGCCAACGGAACCATTGCACGAGATCTGGGAGCGATATAGAACAATGGTGAAGGAGTGCCCTAACAACGACATGACTGAGGCGATGATCCAGCAGACTTTTTATAGGGGCATCAATACCACGAATTAGTGCATTGTGAACCAATTGGCCAGTGGGAACTTTATGAAAATTTCTTACCAAGAGGCATGTGACGTACTTGATGAAATGGCCGACACCTCTTCGGCATGGCAAAGCCGAGCGAATGTACCCCAAGGTGACCCCACGGTCATCCATTTGCACAAGGAGTTGAGTGACCATGGCCAAGCTATTGCCGAACTTACAACAACAATGAATCAGCTGGCGAAGGCGCAATTGCAACAAGTACAAAACCCGCGCCAAGTCAATGCAATGGAGAATGTTTCTATGCTAAAAAGGAGGCAAAGAGGGCAACAACAAACTCAAGGTAATGGTGAGCAGTTTGACAACAACAATGATGGTGGTGGTTATTCGAACGAGTGTTTTGATGATCAAAGTGAGGAATGCCAATATGTCAATAACTACCAAGGAAATAGAGGAAATCAAGGGAATCAACAATGGCGCCCCCAAGGCAATTGGGGCAATCAACAAGGAGGCGGCAATTGGAATAACACTAATCAACAACAAGGTGGTAACAATTGGAACAATAACAATCAGAACAACAATTGGGGTAATCAAGGTAATAACCAAGGCAATTGGAACGGGAACAACAACAATAGCAATCAAGGAGGGTGGAATAATGGTGGTAAGGGGCAAGGCTTTCAAAGGCCCCCCATGTTCCAACAACTAAACAATCCATCCCCCTTTCAGTCACAAGGGCCTAGTTCTTCCGGAAGTGATATGGGACGGATAGAGATGATGTTCAAGCAGATGATGAAAAAGAACCAAGATTCTGACGCACAATTGGCTACACATAAAACATCCATCCAAAACCTGGAGGTGCAAATAGGACAAATTTCTCAAGCTTTAAATACCCGACCTAAAGGTGCGCTACCAAGTGACACGGTAGTGAATCCAAAGGGGGGTAACAATCATGTGATGGCAGTTACAACTAGGAGTGGAAGAGGCGGTGATGTGCATGCCTCGGATGAGAATCGGGTTGTGAATGATGAAGTTCAGTTGCATGATGATGATGTACCTTTGAATGTTGACAATGTGGTTGAACCAATAGTGACAAATGATGTGCGGATTGATATTGATGATGAGGCCGGGGTAGAGACTCAAGATGCCGTGAACCCGTCTAGGGAACACATTATTGATATACCCGAGCCGGCGTTGCCCAAGGACAAGGCACCCTTGCCTAGACCACCTCCACCATATCCTCAGCGGTTAGCAAAGCAAAAGAATGACAATCAGTTCAAGAAATTCATAGACATGATGAAGAGCCTCACAATCAATGTTCCTTTAGTGGAGGCACTTGAACAAATGCATGGGTACGCAAAATTTATGAAGGATTTAGTCACCAAGAAGCGTTCTATGGAGTGTGAAACAATAAAGATGACGCACCAAGTTAGTGCAATTGTGCATTCTATGGCCTCGAAACTAGAAGACCCTGGAGCTTTCACTATTCCTTGCACTATCGGGAGTGCGGAGTTTGCTAAGGCCCTATGTGACTTGGGGGCTAGCATTAATCTGATGCCGTACTCAGTCTTCAAGACTTTGGGAATTGGGCAACCTAGGCCAACCTCAATGAGACTTCAAATGGCGTACCGGTCGATGAAGAGGCCTTTAGGTATAATCGACGATGTGCTTGTCCGGGTGGACAAATTTATATTGCCGGCCGACTTTGTCATATTGGATTGTGAAGTGGATTTCGAAGTGCCTATTATTCTTGGAAGACCTTTCCTAGCTACGGGGAAGGCATTGGTTGATGTGGAAGCAGGGGAGTTAACATTCCGTGTGGGTGATGAGAAGGTGGTATTTCATGTGTGCAAATCAATAAGACAACCCAATAGTACGGAGGTGTGTTCATTTGTGGACATTGTCACGGCGGTGATAGTGGATGACACAAGTGCCTTGATTAATGTTGAAGATCCTCTTGAAGTCGTGCTTCTTAACATGGATGTCAATGATGATGCCGGTAGAGTGGAGTGCGTGAATGCATTGCATGGAATGGGTTCATATTCATATGAGCCTAGGAAGCTATCTTTGGATCTTGAGAATCGCAAAACTCTGCCAACCAAGCCATCAATTGAGGAGCCACCGGTGTTGGAGTTGAAGCCACTTCCTCCACACCTCAGGTATGAATTATTGGGCTCTAATTCTACTCTTCCAGTTATTCTTTCTTCGTGCCTAACTAACATGCAGGTTGACGCCACTTTGGCGGTTCTTCAAAAGCGCAAAAAAGCGATTGGATGGACATTGGCTGACATTCGGGGGATAAGCCCCTCATTTTGCTTGCACAAGATTATTTTGGAGGAGGATGCAAGGCCCTCTCTTGAACATCAAAGAAGATTAAATGAGGCGATGCAAGAAGTGGTAAAGAAGGAGGTTATCAAGTGGTTAGACGCCGGTGTGGTATACCCGATCTTGGATAGTTCATGGACCTCTCCGGTCCAATGTGTGCCAAAGAAGGGTGGAATGACGGTAGTGACCAATGCCAACAATGAGTTGATTCCTACTCGGACGGTTACGGGTTAGAGAGTGTGTATGGACTATAGAAAGCTTAACAAGGTAACAAGAAAAGATCATTTCCCACTACCATTCTTGGACCAAACGCTCGATCGTCTTGCGGGCCGGGCCTTTTATTGTTTTCTAGATGGCTACTCGGGGTACAATCAAATTCTCATTGCCCCGGAGGATCAGGAGAAGACAACCTTTACATGTCCTTATGGCACATTCGCTTTCTCAAGGATGCCATTTTGATTATGTAATGCCCCGGCGACCTTCCAAAGGTGTATGATGGCAATTTTCACCGATATGGTGGAGAATATCTTGGAGGTCTTCATGGACAATTTCAGCGTGGTGGGGATTCATTTGAGGATTGTTTGGTGAACTTGGATAGGGTGTTGGAAAGATGTGAAGAGACCAACCTTGTGCTCAACTGGGAGAAATGTCACTTTATGGTGCAGGAGGGTATTGTATTGGGTCCCAAAATCTCAAGGCAAGGAATTGAAGTTGATAAGGTAAAAATAGAGGTCATCTCAAGGCTACCTCCCCCTACTTCTGTCAAAGGGTTGAGGAGTTTTTTGGGCCACACCGGGTTCTACCGGCGATTTATTAAAGACTTCTCAAAAATTGTGAACCCGCTTTGCAAATTGTTGGAAAAGGATGTCAAGTTTATCTTTATGAGAAGTGCATGGAGTCTTTTGAGCTATTGAAACACAAGTTGACAACAACTCCCATCATCACCGCACCTAATTGGGATTTGCCGTTTGAACTTATGTGCGATGCGAGTGATGTGGCGGTAAGTGCGGTGCTAGGCCAAAGGATCAACAAAATGTTCCATCCTGTGTATTATGCTAGCAAAACGATGAATGAGGCCCAAAGAAACTACACGGTGACGGAAAAAGAGCTATTGGCTATTGTGTTTGCGATGGAGAAATTTCGACCTTATCTTATGGGGGAAAAGGTGATCATACACACGGACCATGCAGCCCTCCGGTATTTGATGACAAAGAAGGATACGAAAGCAAGATTGATGAGGTAGGTGCTACTCCTTCAGGAATTTGATCTAGAGATTGTGGATAGGAAGGGAAGCGAGAATCAAGTTGCGGACCATTTGTCCCGGCTAGAGGAAGAGGGGAGACCGTGTGATGGTGTTGAGATAAATGATACATTCCCCGATGAGCAGCTTCTTTCCGTTTCTATGTGTGATATGCCTTGGTTCGCGGACATCGCCAACTTCATTGTGACCGGTAATGTCCCGTGTGAGCTCTCTTCCAACCAAAGGAAGAAACTCAAGCGGGATAGCTTGGATTTTTATTGGGATGATCCGTATTTGTTTAAAATTTGCACGGATGGGGTGATAAGAAGATGTGTACCGAAAAGTGAACAAATGAACATATTGGAGGCTTGTCACTCTTCTCCCTATGGTGGCCATCATAGGGGGTGAGGACGGCTTCAAAGGTTTTGAGTTGCGGCTTCTATTGGCCGACATTGTTTAAAGATGCTAGCGACTTGGTGAAGAGATGTGATGCATGCCAAAGAGCCGGCGGGATTTCAAAGAGGGATGAAATGCCTCTCAATACAATTCTCAAGGTGGATATTTTTGATGTTTGGGGCATTGATTTCATGGGCCCGTTCGTGAGCTCTTGTGGGAACACTTATATTCTCGTGGCGGTGGACTATGTTTCAAAGTGGGTTGAAGCCGTGGCTTTACCCAACAATGAAGCCCGGAGTGTTGTGGCGTTCTTAAAAAGAGTATCTTCACTAGGTTTGGCACCCCTCGTGCTATCATTAGTGATGGGGGGTCCCATTTTTGCAACAAGGCTTTCGACTCATTGCTTGCTAAGTATGGATTTAACCACAAAGTGACCACCCCCTATCATCCACAAGCTAGCGGTCAAGTGGAAGTCTCAAATTGGGAAATAAAGAGTATTTTGTCCAAAACAGTGAATGCTAATAGGACCGATTGGTCGAAGAAATTGGATGATGCTCTTTGGGCTTATCGGACGGCTTACAAGACTCCAATTGGTATGTCTCTGTATCGGTTGGTTTTTGGTAAGGCTTGCCATCTTCGTGGTGGAATTACGAACACATG